>NW_026640883.1:5280000-5477500 GCF_028554395.1 Pezoporus wallicus
TTTTGGGGGTTTTGTATAAAGCCATGGGAAGATTGTGTTTTGAAGCAGATAAAAATAACTGCTGCTTTTCATAGGAAAAACATATTTATCTCTAAGTTTATTTTTTTCTGTGGAGTTTCAGTTGTCGGTTGTAAATAATCCTCTTACAGTAGAAGCTTCAGGAGAATTTTAAGATGGTTAAAAAAGGAACAGTCAAAGGCAGGGTACATGTTAGACTCCCTTTGCTTTATAATAGTCAGTCTTTGATCTTTTCTTATTCAATACATCTGAATGCAGTTTGCATTTGGCGTTATGGGACCGTGTTTACAGTGGGTCCCTGTGTAGGGATGATGGCACAAATGGCGAGTGAGGTGTGATGACGTATTATGGGATGCTGCAGAGTAAATCCATGCAAGTCAGTGAAGCTCCCTCGCACTTCCTTGGAATAATTTGTCACTTCTGGAGTCACATGGGTAAGAGGCATGTAGCAGGTGAATATTTTATCCACTACTGGCTGGAAATGGCTTTTATTATATGCCTTAAACAGTCTTTGGTTGCAGTGGACCAAAACAGTGTGCTGGCTCCTCACCGTACCCATAGCCTGATGTGGGTGCACACTCTGGGCTCTGAACATAATGGAAAAGAGAGGTGCATGTTGAGAAACACTTTAGCATCCTCAACTGCCATGTTTTATTTGTCACACATAAATAATGAAGGCATCTACAGGAGAGGGGGGAAAAAAGAGCTTATATACTGAGAACCGGTGAACTTGTGCACTCTTCATCCCTTCATCCAAACAACTGCCTTTGGCATGAATATCGGCTCGGTTGATACGAAGCTCTGTATTGATCTGTTGCTCAGGAAGGTCCGCTGGTAGCTCCTTGGACTTTTCCTGAAGGTATGGATGTAACAGGTCGGTACTGTTGGGACCTGGTGCTTCTATCTCCATCTCACATCAGATGAGTTCAACAGGGACAGACCCAGAGAGGTAGAGCTCCCAGCCCTCGGTCTGCACAGCTTTCTATCTTTCACAAACACACAGACGTGATTACCTCTTCATGTCGGAAAACCTGCTTGGGAAACTGTTGTGCACAAGTAGAAGTAAAATGGTGTCTGCGGTCAGAGGGGCATCTCAGGGTGGATTTGGAGATAGTCTGCTTTTCCCTAGGCAGTTATAATGTTGTAAACAAACTCTACATAACCTACAAATGCTGCTAATTCTGTGGGGTTAGCTAGGTGTGAGGAGCTGTGTCATCCACAGTTGGTACCCCTCCACTGTGGTGGTTTGGGGAACTGCTCCAACTTTATCCTGCAAATGGGGGAGTGCAGCCTGGGTGCTCTTTTGGTGTGTTTAGCCTTGGCTTTATCACAAGAAGAGATACTAGGGTGCTGCGGTATATCTGATGAAGGATGTGGACTCTGCAAGTCAATGTCAGGTTTCTCACTAGGCTGGTGCCTTTTTGTTAATGGGGCATTCGGGAGCACGTGAAGTGAAAGCATTAGCTGGATGGCTGTCCTGCCAGAAAACAGTATCAGAAAGGGGAAGTTTTATGCATTTTAAAGAGCCTTAAGAGTTCTAAGCCATTGAAAACTGCACAGGAAAGGGGGCTGTCCCTGCAGTCTTGTGGCCAGAGAGGTCAATAATAATGCCAAGCTTGCATTACCAGCTTTATGATGCATGCATCCCACTGGCTGCCATGTTGTCACTGCTGTCCTGGGCCAAATCCAAAGAAAACCTTCTCTTTTTGTTTCTTTGTTCAGTTGCTTTCCCCGTTCAGACCCATGACCTTGTCCAGTCATCACTGTCCCCAGCGAACATGACTGCTGCGTCTGTGGATTTAATGAACTTTCCAGTTCTATTCTGCACCAGCTAAGTAACTCATTTGTACCTACTCCCTTTATTGGTACTGCTTGCAGGAGCTGCAGCCAGGTATGCTTATTGAAGCAACACAAAAATACCCTATGAGTTTACCGCACAACTAGAAAAACTTACTTGTAAGTAAAGCAATATTTAGCCTTCGTAGTAGAAACAGGTTTATGACTGTGCTCTGTCTCATTTGATGCATTTGTCTTCCTATCCCCTGCTAACTTTGAGCCCTTTGACCAAAATCAGCCAAATTGAATAGAAGAGCAGAGCTCTCAAAAGTTCCTTTAGGTTTCGGGAAAATGAGCAGCCGAGAGAAGTCCCACTGGCGTCCCCACCAAGAGAAAGGTTGCAGTGTGACATCCACCCAAATTGGACGCTACCTGTGAGGGAGAAATTATAAATGCCTCACTCCCTAGGAAAAGTTCACATCCCATTTAGATACTAGAGAATCCAACCCTGCGGAAACAAGGCCTCATTAGTGTCATTGCCCGAGGAACTACTTAATTAAAGGACAACAGAGTTGAGAGCATTGTTATGTAGGCCTTTATTCCTTCCACCTGGTCATTTCCATTGATGTAAAATGTCATCTTTCTGATCTGGTAGCATTTTGCACCCACTTTAGACAAGTATTCCTGACCAGCCAAGGAGGTGCAGAGCAGGGAAGAATCCAACCTTTATTACTGAGGTAATTACAGCCTCACCTAACCATCAGGTGGAGGGTGTACACCTCTATTAGCCAGTGCTCCCACAAAGAGAACAAAGGCTGGCTGGAAAGTGGGAGCCACCCAGGGAGCATCCCTATGTCCAGCTACACCACTCTCAGGCAGCAGACATGCTGGGAAGGTCATGACCACAAGCTCCCACATTACCCAGTGTCCTTCTTATTTTCCTGGTTTTAAATCCACCTGGACTTAGCAATACTGGTGAAGGCCATGAGATGGGGAGACTAGAACAGGGAACAGTACCATAACCGAGGGAATCAGCTCTCAGTTAAAATGCTAAAGGAGGCAGGGGGTAGCTTTCAAAGCTTGTCTCAGCAACTAGCCTAATTCTGCTTTCAAAAGCCACTGTTGAGTGCTTTTGAAAATTTTATCCTAGATGCTTGGCTCAAAGACCTTAACCAAAGATTTATTTTTTTTCCTCTCTACCTGTTATATGAAAGCTAAATATAAACTGATGTTATTGAACAAAACCCAAACAAAACCCCTGTTGCAGCTCTAGAAAAATCTTTACTCGGAAAATCAAATTATTGGAGACCAGCATGTAAAGTGTCCTTCAGCTTTGGATGCCTCTTGTTTTGTGTACACAACTTGGCATGCAGGAAAAAAAGTTATTTCTAACAGCGAATATTTACTTTCCCTTCTTTTTATCTTCTTCTATTTGCCTTTTGTTCTCCTACTCCCGTAAAATCAGGACCTGAGTATCTCTGGATGGGTAGGTGAAGTTGCTTTTCAGAATGTGGATTAGCCTATTTTACCCATACAAGTATGTGCAGATGTGTCTGCTGTTCTTCTGAAGAGCGTCTTAATGACCTTTCCGCTGATTGCTGCGAGACCACAGGCCAGTCATAAAGCTAGCCTGTGCCTCAGTTTACCCACTGCAACTTCAATAATGCTGACCTACCTCATGAGGCGTTGTAATGTTTAATATGTTACGTGCTCTGTAATCCGTGGATTAAACGTATTATGTAAGTGAAAAGCACCCATTTGATGTGTATGTAAATGCTGCAGTATTATAGGTAGGAGGGTCATTTGGGTGTAAGTGTAATACAAGCGCTGGCAAAAGGCAAAAGGGATTCCATTGTATTGACTTATTTTTAAAGAGCTTTTTATTTACTGAAATGCTCTGGACACCCAGAAAGGGAGACATTCCTCACTAAGCAGCTCTGCTGTTTCATCTGTCTTGAAGTGCTTTGATAAATGGATTGAAACTTGTCGGCTTTTCCTGTAGTTCCTGAGACTCCCTCTGGAAACTGTTGAAATGTTGTTATTGTAACTTCTTAGAGCACTACTTAATGAATTGTAACAGATACCCCTGTGAGTCCCGCAGACACCACGAGGACTCCTGTGTGTCCTCTCCTCCCGCAGCAGAAGCAAACCAGTGTCACGCAAATGCATGGCAGCAGAGCTCATGTCCTCTTCCACCAAGAGCAGTTAGTTTCTCACCAGGGAAATGCTTCTTACTTTCATAACGCTTCAGCCCAAGCCCTGTGCCCTGGCTTGGTGATCACTGGGGCTTCACTGACATCAAACATAGCTACCTATCCCTTGTGTCAGAGATTAATTTATCTTGTAAGAAGAAACCTTAAGAAGGACGACAAATTGGCATGGGTTAAGTTTGTGTTGTTGATTTCCTCTGTTTCTAGGGTGAGGTATTTTAGCTTGCGTGCAGTGCCTGTGCTATCCTAAAGATACTCAAGGCTGGTGACTTGGGTGTCTATGGACAATCTGAACTTGTACTGCCCCACAGGATCTCAGGCTTCTACCCTTGGAACAGCTTTTTACCAGGCAATAGTTCCATGATGTTACTAAAAGGGCAGATGTGATGGACGGAGCAGTAAGTGTAGCACCT
Organism: Pezoporus wallicus; assembly: GCF_028554395.1. Lineage (NCBI taxonomy): Eukaryota > Metazoa > Chordata > Aves > Psittaciformes > Psittacidae > Pezoporus > Pezoporus wallicus. Next base: position 5,284,418 of record NW_026640883.1, read on the forward strand.
CTTCTGAAGCACAGGCACTACCCAACAGGGCTATTATGTCTGAGAGGGTAGTTAGGGAGCCTAACAAGGATACATATGTAGCGTGGACCTGCAGTGGAGCTAGAGGGTGGAAAGAAGTCGAGGAATCAGAAAATCATGGACTGGTTTGGGTTGGAAGGGACCTTAAAGATCATCCAGTTCCAAACCCCTGCCATGGGCAGGGGCAGCTTCCACTAGAGCAGGTTGCCCAAAGCCCTGTCCAGCCTGGCCTTGAGCACTGCCAGGGATGGGGTCAAGGTCCTTCTGGATGGCATCCCTTCCCTCCAGCATGTCGATCACACCACACAGATGGTGTCATCGGCAAACTTGCTGAGGGTGCACTTAATCCCACTGTTCATGTTGCCAACAAAGATGTTGAACGGGATCGGTCCCAACATTGACCCCCGAGGAACGCCACTCATCGCTGATCTTCATTTGAACATCAAGCCATTGACCACAACTCTTTGAGTGTGACCACCCAGGCAGTTCCTTATCCACCAACTGGTCCATCCATCAATGCATATCTCTCCAGCTTAGAGACAAGGATATCATGCTTTGCACAAGTCCAGGTAAGTGACATCAGTTGTGCTTCACTTATCCGCTAACACTGTAACCCCATCATAGAAGACTGCCAAATTTGTCAGGTAAGATTTGGCCAGAGTGAAACCCTCTTGGGGTCACTTTGTACTCCAGTGATGTCCTACCCTGTTGCATCCCAGAGTGGAGCAATAGGGTGCCATGGTGACTTTGTGTTTCCTATCTCCAATCTATTCAAAAGCATCTTGCTCCTCGACTGCTCTCTCTCTGAAGCAGCTGGAGGTGTGACTGGTGGTACACGTGGCTGGGTGGCTTGGTTGTGCTGGGTAGGCTCAAAGATCCTAGTCCTGATGCAATGGTCACTTGAGAGTTTAAAAGTTTTTTGGTGCTTGGTTATTTTGTTTTTTTTTAATCTTCTCGCTGCAATAGATAGCGCTGGCCATCTCCAATGTGAAAAATAAGAGTGTGCCCTCCCCTTGCCTCCAAATACGAAGTTAGGCTATTCTGAGTGAAGTATTCAGATCGGAGAGGAATTTTGGAGGAGCTCCTGGTCAGTGTGGTGTTGGAGCAGCACTACAAAGCAGCTCTCCATAGTGAGGCCTCCATAGAGGTGCCTCCATTTGCCATCAGCACATTGAGGCCATGTTTGATTTTTCCCAGCCTTTTATTTCACTTTTTATTAACATTTTGCATATTAAAATTTGTGTAGACAGCCAGAAGAGAGCAGCACCTACACAATACTCGACACAATGGAGAGGATTAGGAATCAGTGGCTCAGTTCTTTGGGACCTGAACTGGGGGGCTGTGGGGGTGCTAAAATGTTCTTTTCTTATACTTCATTTTAAGATTACTTCTAATTTCTTTCTGTGTATCCTCACTAAAATACGAACTATGTCCAATACTGATTTGTGGTCTCAGTAGGTACTTTCCAAAATGAAATAAAACCAGGGTTACCTTGGTCTTTTTGCTGAGCTGTTCACATTTACTTTTAAAGTTTCTTTCCTCTTTTCAACCTAAAAAACTGCACATACCTTGGTACAGTGATGGCAAAATAGGAAATTATTTTCAAAATAACAAGTAGTGATTTGGGATTTTCCTGGTATTTCATCTGCCCTTGCATGAAATTCCTCCAATAGTTCTATTCACAGTAGGAATGCTCTGGAAATCAAACCTACTCAAGTTGCCTCTGTTTATTCCTCCTAAGGTGAAATTATCCATGTCCTCTTGTCCCGCTTGAGATCCTGGAGGAAACTGTCTGCACACACACACATTGACACATCTTTGGTGCATTCCACACGAGCCAGTGAAATTACACCAGAAATATGAATGTAGCCCACACAGCGTGTGCACGCTGTGCTGCCCATACAGGGTACACACACACACACACACACACATGCCCTAGCGAATGCTTCCATTTACATTTCAGAATAAGCCATTCAAGACACTGCTGTGTGATTCACTTCATGACTCTGCCCTGTATCTGCATCCCCTGAAAACAAATGGGTATCATGTGAATTGTACCACTTTGCAAAGATATTTGACGTGCGTTTAGTTGGTTTTATTATTGAGGGTTTTGAAATCTCAGTAATTGTCATCATTACTGTGTTCAATAGAAATTAGAAGGAAGCCCGGGTTTTGGCTTTGAAGCTACCTACTTCTAAGAGTACACTTCCTTTAAGTTTTTTCTTTCTAAGGTGCTTCTTCATGCCCCAGCTAAACTTTCCCCAGATTATGTGTTAGCTATGAGAGCTGTTCTATAGTTAGATTTTAATCAGCCTCAGTACACAGTAATGTTAAACACTGAAAGAGCTACTAATTAATCGCCTTTCTGTATGTAACAGAGAGATAAATATCCATCCCAGAGGAATTGTAATTTCATGGTTTCTAATGATGGTTAGATTACATTATCTGGATCACTTAGGCTGTGGGTGTCATAAAAAATGCTCAAAGTCATTTATATTCAGTTTATTTTTTTTTTTTAACTTTGTAAGCCTGAGAAAATAATGCGGTGTTAGCAAGTCTGTTTCATATTTTAGTTAAATATACCTTTGTTGCACTGACTGAATGGATTCAGATGACAGTGACAAACTCAGTTCTTTTCTGTTTAACATGCACCCTCTGCAATCGAATTAACAATGTACAAATCTTCGTTGGGCTTCTGCAGAAGAGTTTGCCGAGTTCCTCGGTGGTGTTGAGCTTTGGGGAAAGGTTTTCTTTTCGGATGCCTGTTCGCAATGTGTGTTTTCTGCTAATTCTTTTATGCTGTGTAAAGTCTCAGTCGTCTGTCTTGAGCCAAGAATTAACTGGACTTTTGGGTTGCATCAGGCTGTGGCTCAAATAAAACAATACAGTCCAACAGCAGTGTGAACCTTTCATTTTGCCCTCCATACTTCACAGGAGTCTGCATGTGACTTGTGCACGCGCTCATCTGCATCCACGACACACTTTAATTTGGTAGCCATGAGAATAACAAAAACCAAAAAATCCTGCTCCATGTGTATATGTAGCAGCTAATTGTTGCATATTTTGAAGTTACACTCATTCATATTTAAAAGGCTGAGGCTTCTTTGAACTGCTGTGTTGGAGGGGGAAGTTAATTGTTTCTGAATGAGGATGATATGCCCTTTCCATACCAATTATGTGTACTGCTCCGAATTATCAATAACGTTCATTCCCAGCCTCCATCGTTTGCAGTTTAGCAGCAGGCGAGTGTGCTTGCACAGAGTTGCCCGGGCTCCAGGACTGCAGCCCCTTTCTGCATGCACCAGGAGGCAGAGACAGGAGCAAGCCCCAGAGGAGCAAGGTGAGATAAAGAAATGTGATCTATTTCCAAGAGAGAGTTTGTCATCAGTTACCTAAAATTGCTTCTGAAGTTTCGCTGGCAACCGTTTTACATGTCTGACTTCGTGACGAAGGAACTGTACTATCTTAATAGAGAACTCCAGAACTTCAGAAGGGTTTCTCCTTGTTTGAATGCACAGCACAATGAATTTGTACCCACAGAGCATTCACCACTTACATTTCAAAACCTACAGCACACTAAACGTGAAACTTTTGTTCAAATTTCAAGGATTTTGATAGCCCAAGTGAATAGACACTGCCTATTGATTTTTCCCTTACAATGACTCTTGGATAACCTATTTTCTCATTTATTTTTAACGACAGCTCATGAGATTTTACAGCAATTCTGCCCAACCTCCTAATATCAAAATCCCTCCTTGACCCTGAAAATTGTAATTCTGCTATAGATCACAGCTGCTGAATATTACCTTTTACTAAGCTGGTTAAATAAAATATGTCCAAATCACTAGATCCCACAGGCCATGACTGCAATTCTAATTATACAGGGTCTGTATTTCTGCTCTACTGTACAGAAAAGCGCAGCTCTCTCTGAGTCCACACCAAAGTGTGGGAATCCAGAATATTGGATTCTAGTTTTGAATTTAAAAAAAAAAAAAAGTTACACTGCTCTTCAATGATTTTCCTGTAAAACTTTTACAAGGGAACCAAACCCTTTTGATGTGTTCCATACAATAAAATGCTGTGTAAGTCTGGAGGACAGAAGCATGTGGCGAGAATTTCCTTGTGGCGGGGGGATGGGTGTGTTTGATGTGTACCCATTTCAAAATAAAAAAAAAATAAAAAAAGGAAAAAGAAAGAAAAAAAAAAGTCTCTCACTACTCTTAGGCTGCATATTCTGCACAATGGCTTGGGAAAGCAATGTAAGGAAACTAATTCTGGCCATTAAATATAGCCTTTCCCCTCCCACTGCTTATTCAAAGAGTGATCACATGCTCCCTGCTGCAAGTTACACCATTATAGAATTTAGATATGGAAGAAACCTATTAGATTAGCCGTTCCACCTACTGATGTGGGATTGTTCCCTGGAGAACCTTATTCATTAGTGGATCACAGCCTAACCTCGTGGGCACACTGTGCCAAGACCATCTTGGGTTTGTTCTGTTTCCCCCCCCCCTTCCCTTCCCTCTGATGCTAAGAGAGCAGCTGAGGGGGTAGTTTGGTGAGGAGCTTGAAGGAAAAGATGGGATTCTTTAGTTCCATGGTCAGACTGGTGGTTTGGATGCTTGAATGTATACTCATTTATGTGGATGGTTAATTTGTGTACTTATTTAATTAGTACCCAAGTACAGAGGACTAGATAGAGCTGGGGGGTGGTCTTAGTCAGTGTAATTCAGTGTAAGATCTTCTGGAGCCCAGTGGTCCCCTATGGCAAATTATCTTCATGGCTTGCCCTGATTCTGCAGTGTCCTCAGATCTAGGCTTCATTTTGCTTTCTGCTTTTGCTCTTTTGTGAGCAGATGGAGCCAAACTTTTAATTGCTTGTCTGCCAGGGAAGGCAGCTTGACATTTTGCTGCTTTTCCAGGACATAAAGGTGTTTTTTCTTGGTTACCCTATGGTCCGATCCCATAAAACTCGAGTTTTCCAGGGCAGCTGTGGGTGCTTGGCATGCCTCATAGCTGTGCTTGGTACTGGGGCACTTTCAGCTGTGTTCCCTCCTCCAAACTTTTCCTCTGAGCTTCACTTGCACCTTCTGTCTTGATAACAGAATCTCTTATCCAGAATCCCTGGGAGGACCTCAGCACCAGCCCATTCTCTGAGGTCAGCCACTTATGATTTAATAGCCTGATTTAAACCTGCTGTGGAAGTACCTGCAGTCTGTCACTTTAGACAAGCTTATATGTTTCTATCATGTGGGAGCTTCCAGTTCTCCCTTGTTCTGTCCCCTGTGGGTATGCCTCCTGCACCATGCTATAACTGCACCTTTCCTCTATGGGCCACCCACACATGAACTACCTCCTAAAGGCCTCTGCAAGGTCCCCAGGAGTGAAACCAGGGTCCAGAGAGGTCCATCTGCAAGCAGGCATCCACTGACCCCAACATGAGTCCTGCAGAGCCCAGACCGGGTACGGGAAGCCATTATGACACAGGAGATGCTGCATCCTTAAGAGATGCACTCCCCCTTCATATGAGGTCCTAGTCCTCAGAGCTTCCCTTTGGTTCATAAAGACTGGGAAGACTGTAAGAAAAGGAGGGGAGCAAAGGCGACTTCTTCCATCTGCAGTTTCAAAGTTCTGTTTTCTGCCTTCAGCATATAATAAATGGCTGCTGAGTTACTTGACATGGAGCTAAAGTCTGTAGGGTGAATTTTCACAGCAACGCATGGGAAATTATATGCACAATTACTGTTGTTAACAGAGCCTGGGCATGTAACTCCCTGCACAGCAGGCTGGAAATCTTCCCCATGCATGTTTAATGGGGTTTGGGTTGCTACATTCCTGGGGCTGTGTCCCTCTCCTAATACCAAGTGTCCTGGATGAAACAAAGGAAGTACTGAATGTAAAAGAGATTTTATTTTGCTATTAAAATAATATTCTCTTGATCAGCAGTCTCCTTCTAGTGCCAAGAACTTCTTGCCTCACTTGGTGATCCCTTAACCTTTCTGTTCTGTGAGGGGGAAAAAAAGCAGAGAAAAAATCACAGCTTTATATATTTATTTATTTATTATTCTTCTAAATGCGTTCCCTATAACCTGCTCATTGAGGCTCATACAAATGAGTATATTCATGTTCATACAGGTAGCACAGTTATTCTAGTGAAGGATGTTGTTGCAATAAGTGTAGGTCATAACACAGAAAATATTCATCTAAATTTTAATGTGTAACTGCTTCTGAGTAAATAATACATTTGCACATCTTCATAGGAAAATGAATTGTATGTGCTGTTTCACTAATCGAGTGTGGATTTAAAACGTTTCCTTGCTCAGGAGGTTATTAGTGTGGTATTTCAACTTCATTACATTGTACACTAGGAAAGGTCTGTAAATTTGGGATTGTATTTAGCTTCCATACGGTTTATTTAGCTTTATGTGCTGTAATTGTTTTCCTTTCCCCCGAAGAAGGTTATCATCTCCCTCACCTAGATCAATTCAAATGGACTGCAATTATCTCCAATAAAAATTAAATTACTCCTCTAATCTAACAGCTTTGCAGCTAAAAGGAGTTTATATTTACAGCTGTGCTGTTGTGTTGATTGAAATATTCTTCTACCCGCAACATGCTCAATGCTCCAGCTTTCTCCAAGGTCTGAAGGCAGAAAGCAAGGTGCTGTAAACTGGAGCTAGCAACACCAACATAAAAACACACACACACACCAAATATTAAAGAAATACATCAAATACATATACAAGTTTCTGAAAGGTTTCAATCATTCTAAAATTGCACATGATTGCTCTTCGGCTCCCCAAAACGCTTTCATCTACAAGCAGAGAGAAGTGTAGCTTTCTCAAGTTTTAAAAGCATTGTTGGGGCATGTCTAATAGATTTGTCTACCTCTGTATGTCTTGATATATGCAGTATGGTTGATTGTGTTCTCCTTAGCATAGATCTTGAAACTGTAAATGCATTTTTGAAGTAAACAGTCACTTGATAATTGCTTAATGAAGTATCACACACACTCCAAACAGCAGTTTTGAATACCAAAAAAAAAGTTCAAAACTACTGTGTGGTGTCTCTTTTTACTGGAAATGGGCTTCTACTTTTAAACTTCTGTTATATTTGGAGAGAAGTAATCCCACAGAAAATGATACCAGTACTAATAAGGAACATATTATCTTTCATGTGGGTATTTTTTTCATGTTTAAGGTTTCTTTGTTATTATCTCAGTAGCAAGACTCTCCACACAGTCTTAGGCAGAAAATCAAAATATGCCTTAAAGCAATAATCTTTTAATAAGTATCAAATGTCTTTCAATGAGATAAAAGAATTCTGTGGCATGCTTATACACACGCCCCACACACACGCGCCCCACACACACGCGCACTTACTTCGCCATTAATCTCATTTTATACCTTTTCAACAGTATTTCAGGGAATATCTTTTTTTTTAACTAAGACTAAACCTTCCTCACAAATTCCAGGTAATTACATTTCTAAATGCTACTAGAAGTTTTGTTTACATTTACCTCTCCACTTGTTAGGACTCCTTATTGAGAGCACACTGGGAGATGGGAGCATCTCCTGTAGACTTAGATGTTTCCATCAGCCAAAACAGGGTTGTTAGAATCATAGAATCGTAGAATAGTTTTGGTTGGAAAGGACCTTAAGATCATCAAGTTCCAACCCCCCTGCCATGGGCAGGGACACCTCACACTAAGCCATATCACCCAAGCTCTAAGCAACCTGGCCTTGAACACCACCAGGGATGGAGCATTCACAATTTCCTTGGACAACCCATTCCAGTGCCTCACCACCCTCACAGTAAAGAATTTCCTCCTTACATCCAATCTAAACTTCCCCTGTTTAAGTTTTAACCCGTTACCCCTTGTCCTATCACCACAGTCCCTAATGAAGAGTCCCTCCCCAGCATCCCTATAGGCCCCCTTCAGATACTGGAAGGCTGCTATGAGGTCTCCACGCAGCCTTCTCTTCTCCAGGCTGAACAGCCCCAACTTTCTCAGCCTGTCTTCATACAGGAGGTGCTCCAGTCCCCTGATCATCCTTGTGGCCCTTCTCTGGACTTGTTCCAACAATTCCATGTCCTTTTTATGTTGAGGACACCAGAACTGCACACAATACTCCAGGTGAGGTCTCACGAGAACAGAATAGAGGGGCAGGATCACCTCCTTTGACCTGCTGGTCACGCTCCTTTTGATGCAGCCCAGGATAGGGTTGGCTTTCTGGGCTGCAAGTGAACACTGCTGGCTTATGCTCATTTTCTCATCACTTGCTCCAAACTTCTTTAAGACACCACCTTAATTAAGAATTCAGTCTTTTTGCATTGATTTTTCCAGGAGTGCAAGATGAAGCATATTCATACAGCCGAATTTCTGGTGGATAAAGCTGAGATCCTTCAGAGGAGGTGCAAGGAGTCTACAGAACTCTGCTAATGGACACAGAGGGATTCTGGGCTTCACCATCCAGGCCCACACTTGTCCCATGGAGGTTTAGGATCTTACCCAAGGAAATTAAGTAAGCAGGTTAGTGATAGGCAGCAAGGATACATGGGCAAGATTCCTAAAATTAAACTGGAGAAATGACCCACCAACCTTCTGCCAAGGGAGACAGGAATGAACACAGCAGGCATAGTTACTCTTCCGGTGAAAGCAGAGGAAGTCTTGACTGCCACTGAGGAAGGGAACAGGTTCAACCTTCTGTTTCGCTACTCAGGGAACAGAATATTGCACGCTCTTAACTCTCATCCAGCCTTAGAGTTCAACCTGCTTGTTGAGAGGAGAACAATATTTATCTGTGTCTGACATCAAAATGTGATGCATACTTCTCAGCCTCGCTGCTTATCTGTGACTGTGACATGCAAAGTGCACTGCTCACTTGGTGCTGTTGGAGTGCATGTGCTTTGTGCTCACTCTCTCCTATTTATGGTGAGAAGCTGGAGTATTTCCACCAAACAGAAAATAAGCATGAAAGAGAAGAGGTGCTGCACTGCAGAGTGCAGAGCTGCTGTGTTCTGCAGTGACTTAAATGGGGCCTTGAGAGAGTGAAGTGGGAAAAGTTGAGGTTTTTGTAAGATGGTGCCTCTTGCCCCTTGCCTTCAATGACAACAAGCCACAGGTTGCCTACATGCCACAGGTTAGCTTGTCAAAGTTGTTCTCTTTCCTAATGCTCCTTATGACAAACACTCCTAATTGCTTCTCCTGTTACACTTTTCCATGCCTCCTGGCTAAGACATCATCATAGCCTTTATGGTTTGTCCTTTCAAAGCTTGGCCTCAGTTGTGCCTGTGTTTTCTGTTTCTTACTAGCTGGAGCATCCCTTCCCTGGCTCCCTATCCCTCTGTTCTTGCAGAGCCACACACGAGCACCTACCAGCTGCTTCAGGGACCAAGCTCCGCTCCTTTCCTGACCTGTCTGCTATACCTGGTGCATGAAGATGCACAACTTTCCTCTCTTTGAATAACCCACAGCATGCATGCCACATTGAATCTGAAAATAGAAATGCTATCAGCAGCTACATGGAGGGAAATGCAGTGAAAGGAATAAGAAAATGAAGCCAAATGTAGTTTGTCTCTTTTATGGAGAGGGGTCCAAACTTCATACTCTTGAGCCAGACCTCGCTTATCATATATGGTGGTGCTAATTTGAGTTGCGAACTCATGATTACTTTTTTAAGAAATCTACATATTAGTGTTGCAAGAAGGAGACTTTGAAAGCCTTTTAAGTATCTTTCTCATTAATTTACTTAATCCTCTGATCTTGCCTTCTTTTTAAGTTGTTGATTTTTTAAAGAAAAAAATGAGCTAGAAAGCTTTGTTACTAAAAGAAAGGGTTTTAAAACTGTATGTGATACACAGTAATTAAGAGAATATAAATATAGGTGTAAGGAGAGCACAAACACATGGAGTCAGTGTGCTGGGAGACCTTCCTCCACTGGCTCTAAAGAGAAGCTGCGGCCAGGGTAGCAGAGTGCAGGTAGCAGACCTCTACCTCAGCCTTAGTAAAACTTTGCTTTCTACACATTTATTGTCTTCCTTCGATATTTTTAAATGCTGCAAGACACCAAAATACAAGGGTTTTGTCGTGGAAAAGGTGGAACCAAATTCCATATCCAATGGGAACAGTTCCAGAGTGTCCCAAGGTTTCAGATTCCTGCACTTCAGGGTGCTCAGCTCGGCATGCATAAAGAGATTTCTTTTTCAGAAAGTAAGTTGCTTGGCCATCTCGAGAAATCAGTTTCCCTCCAAGGTGCTCAGCACCGCCAAAAATACCCCACCAGTGGCGCCCAAACCTATTCTTTGCCTTTAAAGATTTTATTCAGCTAACCAGGACAGGGCAGGCCTGAATTTTGGATGAAAGAAAACTTAGATGAGTAGGGAAGTTATTCCCCAAGGACTATATCCTCAGTGATACTATGAGCCAGCAACCCCCATAGCTTTCAGCATCTCTCATGATCAGACTGGATGTCTTTTGCCTGAGGCTGAAAATCTCTTCCTCTCTAAAACCAAAGAGATGTTGGCTGTGAGTTATGATTAGTAATAGAGTCCATTTGTGGTGAGGTGGGGAGGAGGGGAGATGATGGACCCAGAATCCTAAGATTCTATGTGCTTGGCTTATTTACAGCTGCCCTGGTGTGGGTAGTTCACTGCTTGAAGACAAAAACTAAGAGAGAACATAAGGAACAGCAAAGGGAGAACAAACAAGCAAATTATAAACCAGAAGTCTGCATTCTTTGTAAGTGGCATAATTGAAATATAGCAGGTTGAAGAATAAACTCGGGGAGTTACAGCATCTAAAACACCACCTGGAAGACAGATTAAGATTGCTAGGGTGAATTGCTGTCAGAAAAACAAACACAAACGAGCATATTGGCGAAACAGAGTGGGAAGACATCCAAGTGCCTGCTCAGAGCATCAGCACCCAACACCCCTTGCCCACAGAGCAAGAGGACAGCAGCCCTGCGGTGCTGACAAGGGTGTCAGACGCTCATCCACAGTCAGCTCTCACTGGTGTGTCTGGGTGAACTGCTGAGCAAAAACGTTCCAAATTTGGAGGCCCAGAGAAGGGGTAAGTTGTGTTTGGCTGGGCCCTAATTGCATCCTTGCATTACTATGCAATTAATTGCTGCCATGGTCTGCTCAAGAGGAGGGAGCGTGCCAGCTCTGTTCCTGGGCAGCCCCGGAGGCTGGAGGAGCTCTTGGCGCTCGCTCCAGGGGATAACCTGCTCAGATGCTCTGCAGCCCTGCTGCCAGCGCTGCTGGCAATACCGGTCTTCCCAGGATGATGTGCTTTCCTGCTGCGGTGTGGTTCTCTTAGCAGGCTTTAAAAGTTTGAGAAATCGCAGGGAAAATGTAGGGCAGGGAGAACACACAGATTTTCACTGATTTCATGTATCTTAAAGAGATGACTAGAGAAAAACGCAAGCACAGTTTTCCATGGCATTTTGTATGGCTGCTTTCAATGCATACTTCAAAAGGAGGCAGTGTCTTGCGGAAAATACGTAATTCTGTCAAGCTACAGAGGGGAAAAGAAGAATAATTTTTCTCTTGCTTTACAGATCACTACAGTTCTGATGTCAAGAATAGCATAGTAAAGTAGCACAAGTTCCTGAATGAAAGGAAAAGCAGTGTTTAACACCCAAATTGGGATGTGCTCCTCATTTCTAATGTGTCCCTCACTAAATCCTCACCTGTAGGGGAGAAATGGGAAGGAGGACAAATTTATAATTCCCAGTGTCTGGGATTTCCAGTGTTGGCCTCAGCTTCATCAACGGGTATCATGGAGGCCTGGGGTACAAAAATGGGTGCAGAAGAAGGAGGCAGAAGAAAATTCCCTGTGGGCCCCAGCACCAACTAACAAGTCAGTCATAGAATCATAGAATCATAGAATCATAAAATCATAGGATCATAGAATAGTTAGGGTTGGAAAGGACCCCCCTGCCATGGGCAGGGACACATCACAATAAACCATATCACTCAAGGTTCTGTCCAACCTGGCCTTGAACACCACCAGGGATGGAGCATTCACAACCTCCTTGGTCAACCCATTCCAGTGCCTCACCACTTTGCAAACTTGCCTTGTCTAACCCTAAATGGGGCACAGCCATGAGCAGCACAGTTGCCAGTGGAGCAAGAGCAGCAAAGAGCAGTGCTGGCCAGTCTGCAGGGAGGCAACTCAGGCAGCACCATCAGGGGATTTGTTTCTGATGTCACAGGTGTGGGCTGGCTCCTGGATTCCGGCAGGAGATTCCTTTTATTTCTGGCCATGGTCCCAGTCTCCCGGGGAGCAGCTGCAGCACACAACAGTTTTTCCAAAGCATGTGAGTGGCAAACAGCCCTTGGCCAGCCTCTGCTGAAGCACATCTGTGTAAAAACTATGGGAGAACGCCTGGTTTGGATACCTGAGTTTCATCTGGAAACCCCACCGAGGGCAAGAGGAGCTGAAAGTCCTGTGTCCTGGAGCTCCTTCATCCTGGGCACCTGGCAATCGGTGCTACTTTGTGCTGCAGGCGACTGGGCTATGAAGCATAGAATCATGTAGGTGGAAAAGACCTTTAAGATCATGGAGTCCGACCATGAGGAACGTGTGTGGCCTGAATCCAGTTGTTCATTGCTTGCTCATTGCAGAGCTCACTTTGGCTTGATGGGCCAAGAGGAAGTACAGGGGGAGGACAAGCAGATGAGGAGGGGGCATGTCTGGTTCCAGGAAATGTTTTGCATTTTGTGGTTTTTAATTGTGTTTTTTAATTTTTTAAGTTTTTTACAAATTTAGACATTTGCATCAACATAATGCCATGATGAAAAGAAGAACTATGTATATGTCACCTCAGTGTATGTGACTGGATGCACTAAAAAATCAGGTTCCCTGGTTACATAGAGGGATAACAGCTGGCATGGGATCTCCTCTTGTGAACCTACAAACACCTGTAGGTCAGGGGCCTGAAAGAACCTTTTTCCTGGTCAAGCCTTTTTGTCAAGGAGTAGAGGGAAAGATTTTCTTCATTCTAATGGTTAAATGCCTGCACGCAAGAAGTCACCACAGTGACGCATCTTCCTCGTCATTACAACGGCACCAAGGCACCAAGAGGATCCAGTTCAGCCATTTAGAAGATGCTGGTGGCAGTGGGTTTTTATCAGGGATTTATGTCATCTGGAATGAGTAGACTGACTCCTGCTAGTTGAGCAGTCCAACAAGTTATCACCCACAGCCTGCCTAAGAACTGGAGCATCTTGCTATGGCTTTGCAAAGTTAACACAGGTTTGAAATAATGAGGAAAAATGTGTCTGGTCAATTTTAACTTTTTTCTTTAGGGACTCTTTTTTTTTTAGCTGTTTTTCCTGCTGTACTTTCACCCAGTCCTATAAATGAGCCAGGCATAGATTTAGGTTTGATCCATTCATCCATCTTATAATATCCAAGTCCCTTCTACATATGATGAATAGCCAGATGTGGCCTGCTGTTCTGCCTCATCGCCCCTTTGGACCACAACCTTGGCAAGCGATGTGAGGTGGGGTGGAGTCTGGTTTGTCAGGGAAGTGATTATCTTAGGCTTTGCTTTAGGGAAGAGAAAGGAGGAGAATGCAGAGGGACTGGATGTTATCACCCCCTCCCCACCCCACCTGCTGCTGTTGGACTTTGCACCTCCTCACAAATCACATGTGACTCAGCCCCAGTAAACTCCAGAAGCTGGAGCCCTTCAATCCGTGCGATCCGGCCCCTTTTGTACCTTCTCCAGAAGACACACACACATCCCAGCTGGTGACTGTGTGTCCAGAAGGGCTGAGCTGGGCATCTCTCCAGAGGCAAAGCCAAGTTACGCTTTAGGGATGGAAGGCAATAAAGACTAAATAGTGTTTACCTTATGTTTCTCATTCACAGCCTGCCTTAAATCATTTGTAATGGGTGGGGAGGGAAAAGGGACGATACTGGGGTTGTGTGCAGCCTGAAAGCCAAGAAGTGCTTTTGCCTTCCCTGGAGATGAGGCTCTGTGGAGCCCTGCAGGGTGTGATCTCTTATTTGGTAATGTGAACACAAGGAGCAGAAGCACAAGCAACCAGAACAGCAATAGCATTAGATCAGGGGATTTGGACTTTGCTGTGGTCCCACACCCAAGTCAGGCACAAAAATACATGAACATGTATTTGCAGATGTGCACGTGCATGTGCTCACAAAGGCTATTTTGATTGAAAAAAGGAAAGGAATCATTGTTTTTATCAATTGATCCACTTTTCAGGAAAACAGCAGTGTGCTGCAAGCACTGGAGCCACAGAACCAGACTTTCTGCAGGTGCCTGTGTGAGGTCTCTTGTTTGGACTCTCTTTTATTGCAGTGGTGGAGTGAAAGTAGGTGCCCAAATCCCAAGCAGGGAATTGAAGTACTCCTCTTGTATAAAGAATTGTTCAAAAACAACCCTAATATCCAAATGATATTACTTTGCACAATGAGATTTGCCAGCATTGCCTTGACTCTTGTTCTGAGACAGCTTTGTGCAGAATAAACAGGTACCACCTTCTCTACTGCACTTTTGAACAGATTTATTTAAGGGCTAACAAATAAACCCCAGCAACAGATGACAAATTTAGCATAGATGCAGAGTGAAATCACCTTCAGGAACTTGCCAGTTTGACCATATAGGAGTCGGAAGGGGTATTGATTTGAAGCGAATATTCTAAAGTTTGCACTACCCTTTGAAAAGTGCTAATGTAGTTCTTGTCACTTTAAATTAACTTTAGATAAGAGGGACTGACAGAAACATGAAGATGTGTGAACTATATTTGACTGATATTCTGTCAAATATTGCATGGGGTTATGATCCACAACTTTTCCCATCTGCTACTCAAACCTGAATCCTTGAATGCACAATGGATTAATTACCATATTTTGTTCTGATTTCACTTAGTAGTATAAAAGACTGTGAATGTTAAATGTACCCTTATCTGCCTTCTTTTTCTAAGGGTAAGGTATATGAAGAGGAGAGGAGGGGGGGGATTCCTTAGCAATTTTTCACACCCACATATAATGATTTGCTAAGTGCACTTCTTCTCAAATAATTAGATTCCCAGAAGTTATCCAGAGTAACACAGCACTCAGAATTTCATTCCCTCCTTTCCTTGTGAGGATTCCCCCCCCCCCCCAGTAATAAAAGCAATGAGTGCTGATGTAGCATGTTTCATCTGCTGCACTTTACAAGCAGCAGTATAATTACATGAGGCTTTGCCATTCGGTATCGTTGCAGAAGGATATAGTGTGGAGCAGTGGAGGTCAACACTTTTGACTGATGTTATGTCCCCTAGAAGGCCTGATATCGATTCCCCAGTACCACCTGCCCATCCCAACAACTCAGACCGACACTCAGCAAACTAGCCTGCCCCTTCCTGTAGCTGGACACCCATAAAGCTGGATGTCTTAAATTAAAGGCCCATTTGAAAACAAGGGAAATATTAAGTTGCCAAAAATCCCCTAGTGTTTCAGTGATAAAACTCAGAAGTCTTTAGTAAAAACTCTTTTCTTCTCACCTGCTTTTACTCCCAGTACTATTTGGATGAGCTGAATTATCTTGAGCTGAAGGAAACACTGGAGAAGTTAACCTTGTTAATAGCCAGTTCCTTCACTTTACAGTGTTCTTAATCCATGGGTCTCTTAAGTATTCTTTTTCTTTAAGAGGCCACTGCACATCGCAGTGAGATCCTGGATTACAATCTGACATCACATGGCTTGATCGATAGGCAATATTTCTATGTGTGGTTTGTTGGCTCTCATATTCCTATGTCAGTGAAAGAGTGTGGTTATCTGGAAATAAACAAGCTCAATGATGGTGTGAAAGGAAGACTGAACATATGAGGTTAGACAGAGTGGTAAGATGGAGTAACAAACCCGTCTCTTACTACAGTGAAGTCCCTTCTGGAAGAACTTCATAGTAATGCACTTGGGAGTAACTGTGTGCCCAGTCCTGTCTTTTATATGTTTCATTGGGTTTTGGGGATTTAAGAATACCATTGCCTTTCTCCAGTGCTAGAATATTGCACAGATTCCCTCAGACATATCCACAGCCATTCCTCTGGACTTTTTTTTTAACTCTTTTTTTATGTCATTATTCTTTCTTCAGTCCTTTTCTTATGAAATCTCCAAGCCTTGATTTTGGGATCCTTTCCTCCTAGTTTCTTTCTGTGACTACTGAAAGTGGGGCACAGCAAGGGAAAGTCCTACATAGGAAATACCTCTATTTTGTTTGGGAGGACTGTCTGCTATGAAGGTACAGGCTTTTCCTTCATATCTAGTTGCCTTTAATTCTGATGGGTGAATAGGATGGAGAAGTAATATGTGAGACCAAGGAGGAAAAAAATAGGAGGGGTCTGTTGGAATGTATTAACAAGTTCTCACTCTTTGGCTGGAAGTTAGTCAGACTTTTGCAATAGCAAGTAGATAAATGGCTACCAATGTTAGCCAGCGCATAGCTGGTAGCTAAAGGACAGCTAAAGGGACCAATAACCTTCTAAACTGTGCTAAGAAGCACTTGGCTGATGATGCCATCCAACACCAACAAAAATTCAGGTGGGATTTTGTAACACACTCATCATTAAACTCACTTTGTTTCTGTTAAGTCAATCCCACTGAAAGCTGATACCTTAAACTCTCCACTGGGGGGTCAAAGGAGAAGCCTTCTGGTTTAGTGCCACTTTTTGTCTTCTCTTCATCTAACTAGCATCTGGCCTGGTTTAATAATCTTTGCTCTGAGTGGGGTAAGGTCATTAGCAAAACCTTAATGGGGACAAGGGTTGCAGCACTGGACCTCTATTTAGGGAATCTATTCCAAAAGGAAAAGGTATGATGTTTCTTTAGACCATCTTGCAAGTGACATAAAGATTAATGAGGGATAGACAAATGCCCTTGCTCCAAAGTCAGCCAAAAATAGAAGGTTCTGTTTAAACTTTTCAAAATGAATTACAGTCAAGCGCTGACTATCAAGAAAAGAAATGAAATCTGAGTTGAAGAGTCTGGAATAATTCTCTGGGTCTTTCCCCAAACCTGTCACTCTCTTCTATGGATATGAATATTAAGGGGTAACAGAATTTGCAAATCCACACATCCTGACTTTGTGAGGCAAGTTGGGGACTCAAAAAACATCGCTTAGGAGCTGCAAAGGATGTTGAATATTAAGAAAATACCAGTATTTCAACCTGATTAATGGATGTAGAAGGGAAAAATACCCTTTTTAGAGAGTCCAGATTAGGTTTACCTCTTGGAGCTGGTAGAAGAAAGATC
Organism: Pezoporus wallicus; assembly: GCF_028554395.1. Taxonomy (NCBI): domain Eukaryota; kingdom Metazoa; phylum Chordata; class Aves; order Psittaciformes; family Psittacidae; genus Pezoporus; species Pezoporus wallicus. The sequence goes on from NW_026640883.1 coordinate 5,301,705, forward strand.
TCTGCTGCAAACATCTTGATATGATGAAGCTAATTACTAGAAGTTACAAACACACAATTTTATTGTAGCAAGGCAATCCAGCTCCATGTGAACTGTTTAACCAAGATAATTTAATATTATATTCATCTGTTGTTTTGCAAAACTACAGATTGTGTATGTGTGGGTCCTACAAATACGTTTACCATGCGGAAAAAGGCCAGAACAGTTTCAGAAATGCTTAGTGGGGCAAATCAGAGTCAGGTAAGAATGAAAAACAAGTAATGATCCATTGTTGCTGCTTATTTTTCAAAGCAAACCATTGGAGCGCTGTAGACCAGCTCCTTGCTATGTGCCAGAATATGTTCTACAGGCTTGGCTTTTTTTTTTAAAGCCTTGGTTTATACTAATTGTATAGTGTTTGTGAATGTACAAAGCCCTGATGTTACTCAGGATATACATTGCCAGCAAGTTTCAAGTGATTAGGTCTCTTCTTTAAGTGAAGATAACACATATTCCTCTATCTGCCAAGAGATGTGGTCAAGCACTGTACTGTTTGGAAAACGCATTCTTAGTTGTTCTTAGCTTGTAAGATATTTTGTCAGTATCATACTTTGAAATGAACAATTGCTTTCTTTTTTCTTTTTTTTTTTAAAAAAAAAAGCCATAGTTGTTGAATTCCATTTTCAAAGTACAAGTTATCATGGGAAACAAAAGATTATTTTCAGCTTAGTCAACTCCTAAGCAGCAACCGACGACCCAGCCTGCCTAAGACAACACATGCAAGTTTATACACAGACAGCGAAACCCATAAATGCTCCCATAAATGACTTTGGAGAGAATTCTGAATATTTCTTGCCTTCCCTTCCCCTCTTGCCTCACAAAAGCAGTGTGCAGCCTGACAAAAGAGAAACCACAGAATGTGCAGAATGTCAACAAGATCCTGGGGTCTGATTCCCACTAGTCTTACTGGGCTCAGAGTCTGGTACTTACTGCCCAGAGGACTAGACAATAGGTTCATTCCTTCTCCCGAAGAAGCACAAAATGAGGCATTTCCTCTGAAGGTTCCCCTGGCCCATCACAGGACATGCAAGGCATTTAGAGTGCAATACTTGCTGCTCACCCACAGCGATACGCTGAATCACCCTGCGCTGGCGACTTGCACTGCATGCTCATTTAAACTTCACAGTCACGTGAACATTCATGAAACTGATTGAGTACAGGTGGGGTTGGCATTAGAAACATGTGAAAACATGTGTTTTCTATGTTGTCTTTTACATGAAGGCTTGTGTCCAACAACCTAATTATTTCTATTTAAGTATTACATCACTCTTCCTAGCACAAGCAAAGTGCCACCACCTGCTCTTTACTGGGCTCTGTAATGTTTTTTCTGTCCTCACCTATCTTCCAAAATGAAGGGGGACCATTTTCACCCTGAAGGAATTTACTGTGTGGTTTCCATTTGTGCCGCAGTAGAGAAGACATGAGCCAGTATAATCCTCATTTCCTTGGCTATTGAGGTTGCCTGTACTAACTCACACTGCTGTTAGAACATCCATCTTCAGGCCCCTAAAGACATCCAAGAAGGAGTTGTTGCACTTGTGCAACTACAAACCTTTTTATATCTTTCAACAGGGCTTTCTCCACATGAGCTAATAGTCCCTCCTCTTTTAAAAAGTATGTGAAGGTAGGAATAATGATTCTTGTCAACATCCTGTAGAGAGATGCTGACAAGATGTCAACATCTTGTAGAGAGAGAAATCTTAAGAGGTAAAACAAAGTGCTTTCCATTAGATGTTCTCCTGGTTTTCTACAGCTACATCATTATCTGGAAGATCTCTCATACAAGGTCAGAAGATGATGACGAGTTTGCGACCTTATTTCTGCAACCCCCGCCAGAGAACCCCAGACCTGGCTCACAAGGTAAGGCAGAATTGTTGAGTAATGAGCAGCTTGCATGAAGGACTATAGGGGGAAACTGAACTATAACTTGTAGAAAGACCCACCCAACCCATCAATTTCCATTCTTCCTCTTTTGAGTATCACTGTGTCTACCATCATTCTGCTCTTCTACCTGCAGCTAGTACCTCCTGTACTAACTCCCATTGCCTTGTCCCATGCCCTGCCCTTATTCCCAGCAACTTTTGCATTGATGCTAGTAACCTGACTGTCCCTGAGCTTCCTTGCACTCATGTCCTCCTGCAGTTTTTCAGTCATATTCCAGATCACCAAAAATCAAGTTGACCATCCACCAAGAGGATAATTTCTCATCAGCTGTCAGACTTCTCTCTTTGTTGTATCTCTTCAGTCCCTTCTAGGTAGCTGTTGGTTCTCTTCATGCATCACTCCCTTTCACCTCTTCTCTCCTGCTATAAGCCTGTTGCCAGTCTCCTGCTCTGAATCACCCGGAGATCCTCTGCCCTCATCTCATGCGTCAGACTTTCTCTGGTGGAAATCCTGTGACGAGGCTGACTTCCTCCATAACAAATCCATTCTGTCTTTGCTCAGCTGATTTTCACAAACTGAACAATTACATTGCTCCTACATAAAGACACCCTGACAACTGTCATCTGACTCCCTCTGAAAACTGGTGTCATTTATATCCATTTTTTCTCACATAGGAGTTCACCTTTTATGGTTTAGCTTCCACCTGTAGCAGTTAGTTCTCAAACTCTCCTGTTAGTGCCCCTACAGACTTCATCTCTTGTTCCACCTTTAACCTCTTTGATCTCTCAAGTGCCTCCAATGCAGATAACCAGATTCCTCAGCTTCATGTAAGCCTATGGTTGCTTTCTCCCCTCCTTCTGTCTTATTCTTGAGTGATTTCATGCATTTGATTTCATTTATCATCTTTGATTCCCTGTTCACTCTTTCTATTGTACTTTGTTTCTTTATATCCAAGTTAAAATCTCATCATGTCTCTGTGATATCTCTGTGATGTCCAATGTTCAGCCCAAGTTGGACTTGTGCTGGACTGCTCTCTCTGAATACCCTGCACTCAAGTTATCTTTGTTGACCCTTTCTGCATAACTTTGACACTAATTTCCTTGTTGCAGCACTTCTCATCTGATTGCAGTACCCCTTCCTCTGGTCTAACCCTCTCTATCTCCTCCCGTATTTATTCCAAATGGTGCTCAGCTTTCATCACATGAATCACATCAACTTTCTTTTTGCCTTCCTTCACTATCTCTCCTTATCTATTGCAGCAAGTAGCAGCAGCTTGCCTCTTGCTTCAGCACCTTTATAAGAATTCTTCCCTCTCCACCCATTTCCTGTTGTTTCTTCGAAATCCAGTTGGTCCAAGATCCCCATGTCCATAGCTGTGCTTTCATGCCAGATACCCACAGCTCTTGAGAAGAACCCTGCACTGAACTCATGCTGCAAAGCGACTGAGCTGTTCTTCCAAAATCTCTCTTAGAACACCTCTTTTGGCGTGATTACCACTAAAAACACAACTGCACTGGGGCCACTGCCCATCCCATTGACAGCCTAAATCCTTCCCCGCATTTCCACATTTCTCTGTAGCTATGCCTTGACTCTGAACTGTAAACTCTCTCCTTTATTGTCATTCTCTGTTTGTGCAGAGCTTTTCACTGTGGGCTTCTAGTCCATGACTCGTAGAGGATATGTCAATGCACTCAAGTAATAGGGAACATGAATTCTGCAAGCAAGCCAAAGCTCTTCAAAATCTTTGTGACTCAGGGTGTTCAGAATCTGAACCTAGCTCCAACCACAAATTTTGCAATTGGCCTGCAACTCTGCAAAAGCTTTGTGTAAAACTCATATTGGAACGTCCTTGAAATTAAGGGGTGGTGTTGGAATCTGCATCCAAATTTCACAGCTGTAGGTCACCTCTCAAACACGGGTATTTGGAAGACGGTGAGGGCTGTGCTGTAAGCAGCTACATCGGCGATGAGATATTGCTGCTGTTTTTTTGCCGTCTGTGTTTTTGAAATGCTCGCTGCAAGGACAGCTGTGAGGCAGATGCCGTTCTGAGTTCAGATGTGGAATGTTACAGGGTCACTCTGCTTACCTTATCATAAAAAAGCACGCATTCTTATGCTCTTCATGTACTGGAAAACAAATCCATGACAAATACTGTATTGTGTGCAAGGGCTGGGGGTGGGGGAGAAGAAGGGAAGGGTATCTCCTCCTTAGGGGCTGCTCGTGCTAGGCACTACAAAAGAAAGCCCTGTTTGTCAGCCACACTTAGAGATAGAGGCCCCAGCACGAGGCACCTGCAGCAGTCTAAGGATGGTTCCACGGGTGAGTAGTGTACCAGTGGCTATGGTTTCTTGCCTGCCACACAGAGTCAGGAGGAGTGGTGGAACAGGGGAACCCAGGGTTACACAGCCTGATGACGTGGGGTGAGGAATTCTCAGATGCTTTTAAAAGATGCCTGCAAGAGGCAGAATATAGTGTATGGTCCTAGCCTTTGGTCTGTATTGCTATGCCCACAAAAACCAATATATCCTGAACTGGTGATGGGAGTAGCTGTGTTACAGCATGTCAGTGCTGTGATTGCTGGCTCGTTGTTGTTGGCTGTAGAGGGAGTAGAAGATGAGCAAAGACGGGATAAAGACCATTGGAGAGGAGCCAAGACTTGGGGTGCATGATGAGGGGACAGGATGATAAAAAGCAAGTGGGTTTGAGGCCTAAGAAGACATGGCAGGAGGCAGAGAAGCAGGAAGTGGTGAGGATTCCTGAACAAAGAAATCTGGGCTGACAGGGCTCACAGGGGTGTGAGTGATGGTATGAATGGCACGGTGAGGAAAGGCTGGTAGGAGAGCCAAAGTTAGGTCAGGGAGAGGGAGAGAAAGGCAAAAAAAGGAGGAAAAAGCCAGAAAGTGATGCAGGGAATTTTTCTCTACCTGGCTCTTTTCTACACCATGAATAAGCTTTCAAGCCTGAAGAAAATCTTTGCCCTTTACTTCCCTGTGTCTTTCTTCCCAGTGTCCCTCTGTGTTGAAAAACTGGGTTGAGCTATGTGAGGGAGGATGAGAGAGAAGATGGAAGAAGTCTTACAGCACTGGAATCCCACCAATTTGTCTGGGCAGCTGTTATTAATGATTATGTATTCTATATTCATGCATACTACATTTCCCATGTTAGCTACATGGTTTGGATCCTGCAGTTGCAGACAAAGGTTTTGGGCTGCATTCTTTCACCTTATTGGCCTGCGCAGTTTGTTACAGGAGCAGCTACAGGTTCCAAGGCACGTAATAGACAAGAAACAGTGAAAATGGAGACTCATACCTGCTTGCTTGTCTGCCTAATCTATCTGACTACGCTTTGTACTATAGTTTCCTTCACGGTAGGGTCTCTACACCTATATAAGTTGAATGCTCAGCATACTTGGCACAGGCATGAATATGGAAACATTGCCCACTGCCACGTTGGTGCACAGAGTTGCCAAGACAAATACAGGTCCTATCCTGCTGCTATTCAATGCACAGAACTCCTATTAGGAATCTTTGAGAGTTCTGCATGAAAAATCAATGGAAAGATTTGTCTCCTTTCAAACGGAGCAGTCTGTGGTATAAATTGCACTAGCTTTGCTGTGCACAGAAGATAAACCCCACATTTTTTCCTGACTATCCCTTTTTGCTAACATGCCCTTTGGAATGTGCTTTTTCACACCACTGTATCTCACTAGCATCATGAGATTGTTTTCAGTCAAGGCACAGTAAAAGCATCCAGAATAGGGTGCATTTTTAAATTGGTGCATTAGGTTGGCTTTTTAAACACACTTATAAATATGACTGCTGATTATTCACACGTGAGCTCTCCACACTGTATATTTTAAACTATATAACAAAAAAAACAAACAAACAAACAAACAAATAAACCAAACCAAAAAAAACCCAACCCAGAGATAAAATAAAGGTGATATTAAATGTGTGAGGATGCCATCATTACACCTGCAGGTAAAAATCACTGTCTGAAATCACCTCAGAGGGATATGGACTGAAAGAAACTGCTAGTTTGGCTGGTGGTTTAGAGGATGTTCTATTGCTGAGCTACTAAATAAATCCCCTTTTGCCCTGCACTGCCTCCAGCAAGCCCTTAGCCTTCCCCACTCTGTCTTCCCCACACTGTTTCTCTATTTTTCCTCATAATCTCAGCCCTGATTCTCTTTTTCCCATTCTTCTGAATGTTGAAGTCATGACCTTTGTGGTTTATAGGCCACAAGAGACTGAGCTAAATGTGTTAGCACAGAGTCAAAACAAGTAATAGCTGGCCAATTAAATTAATAATCCATATTGTTACAATGTTTAACCACGGCTGTTTCCTCAGTGGTCTGTTTAAATCACAGCCAAGTCCTGACCTATTAAAATGAATAACTGGAATTATGAGAAACTCCATTTAATAAACACAGCAAGGAACGCAACACAATCGGTATGAAATATTTATTACCACTTTAAGCAGCAGCTAGTTGAGATTTAAGATTGGATTAATGAAGGGGTTTTAATTCCTGGCTAAGGGTAGAAAGCTTAAACCTGGAACATTTCCTCAATTTCCTGGTATGGCTTTGCGATGGGCAAGACTCGAGATGGGAGCGCTCAATTCGATTCATGCTTTCCCCTTGCAGAGCTCTCTCCTGACACGTTCGATGCAGGAGGAGATCAAAGCAAGCAGGCTCCAGACAAGTGGCTCAAGTGGCTTGAAAAACCTCAGGGGAATAAGGGCTGGAGCACTAGACATGAGCCTTTGGATTTTAAAATGAGCACTCCTGCCAACCACCATCCTATAGAGAGCAATGTTAATGGAAGGCTGGAACATTCCCAGTGACAACGGCTCGTGTGCATGCATCTTTTTTGCAATATGTCTCAGGGCTAGAGGAGGGGGAGAAAAAAAATCTCTTCTCTCTGAAATTTGTCAGACAAAATCTCAAGCTGGGAGCAGACTCTTACTGTTTCAAATGGCCCAAGTATTGTTTTTCTTTAGTGCAGAGCTACCAAGGTTTTGCTGTTTTTATTCATGCCACATGTTCATCTTCAGGGTTTCTCCACTCAACACAAAAGCAACTGTTCTTCTTGGATCAAAATTAAAAGGTTGCCAGGGTTGAAAAGTAGCTTACCATGCCAAAGCTCAAATGGGGATATTTTCCTTTTGTTTTCTACTCCTTCTGATGTAGTAAAACTGAGCAGGTTAATAATATGCAAATCCTGGCACAATGTTACTGTTTGGAGGTGCCATGTCAAGGGGCCATGCAGTAATTGCTCTGGGCTAGATGGACACCTGGAGCATCATGTCTGCAATGATGGATCCTTCCCATCATTTCCTCCTTAATGGTTCCACACCATAAATTGTCATGATCCATCAGAAAGGCTCTGATGCATTAAACCACTGCCCTAATTTGAGTAAATACAGGCTGCTGCCATTGCCTACAAAGATCTCATTTTCAGCATGTGCTGTGATGATGCAAAGAATCATACATAGTTTCTCTTCCCCCCTCCTTTTGATTCTTAATGAATAGTCCCAGCCTGAGAGCTGGAGACACAGAAGACTTATACACAGCTATGGACAGCAGGATCATGGACAAAGCAAGCTCTTCCATGCTCTTCCTGTAACACATTTGAGCCTGAACCTGGCAGGACCCAGCATCTGAGGTAGTGCAGTTTCAAAACCCATTCAGCCACGTTGATAAGATTGGCCAGGAAAACCCTTCTCTTATGCTGTGGCTGTCTCAGCTGCGACCCTGATTGCATCAACAGCTCTTTCATTCGTACAAGGTGGTAGACAAGCAATTCATCGTGTGCTCAGGATGTGTTGGTCTCATAGCCATCCAACTGCTCAGGTGAGGGATTTCTCCTGGCCATTGTTTCCCAGTTCAAGCCAGTTGATGGTTCTGCAGCACTAGCTTACAGTCTGCATGCTGGGCTTTCTTACCCTCTGCAATGCACAGCAGCCAAGAGGAGCAGCGAGCAGGTGATGACCTGGTGGCCTCTGGAGAGAGATTGGCAAAGAGGGGATGAAACCCCAAATTGCTGAGTGCTTTCTCTTCATCTCAGATTTCTGCTGGGAAATACATTCACATGAATGAATTAACCTGGGACATTCCCGGTGCTTTAAAACTGAACTGGATCCTGTTTGTTTAGCTGGCTTTCAGTGTTGTAAATATCTTGACTTCTCTGTGTTGTTAATGAAAGTAACTTTGGTTCCTGCGTGGGTTTTTTGTGTAAGGTCATCTCCTAAACTGTAAGAAGCTGGAGAAACTGTGGGCCTAAGGGAATGAGCTCCCTCCTTCGTGAGAAAATGACACCTCGGGCACTTCCCTGCTGGCCTTGGTAAACATCCTCGTGCACGCGAGTGCTGCTGTGCTCACGCACAGGATGTGCAGCAATGGTGAGTCTCCAGGAATACACAGCAAGTTATTTATGTCCTGGACTGTATGCAAGAACCAGTGTGAATGGATGTGACGTGGTTCGAATGGCTTCAGTGTCCTGGGCTCATGCCTGGTGAGCCCTGCCACCAGAAGTGAACATTGGCTCAGGAAGTTGCTCCACAGTGAGCCTGGACCAGCAACCTGTTGGAGAGAGAAACTATGGCAAGGTTTTAACCAGAGACCGGCACGGAAGAGCCCTGCTGTGCTGATAGCCCACACTCTTGGCTTGCAGGAATCCCAGGAAAACCTGCCAGCCACTATGCCTTCCAAGATCAGGAAGTAAAACTGTGGTCTTTGTGTTATCTTGCTGCGCTTTTTTATTGGTTTAGTCTGAGTTTTCCTTTCTGAGTCTTTAGGCAACATTTCACATTGTTGTCTCTTGCTGTTCTTTCTGTGGTTTCCTTCAAGGCTCCCTCCAGAAAGAAGGGCACAAGCATCCAAGAGATTAAACCAGAACATTTCTTCGGCATTGCATTGCCTCATTTCATTTTCCCAGGTTTCTCTTGCAGCAGAGGTCACGTCCTCAGAAAGCTCTTTACATTGCTTACGTACCTGGTATGTTCATTGTAATCTGGGCTTAGGTACCTGCTCCCAGCTGCAGTCAGCATCTCTCCCTGCACTCCCTCACCTCTGTGTCTCAGCTGAGCGCTCCCTCCCCAGCTTCAGACTAAAGAGGCATGGCAAACAGAGCAGCTTGGATGTAACACTACTGATTGGTGGCCTTGCTCCAGCTGGCATGGGTATTGAGGGGCTCCCACCAGCATTTTAGGTACTGTGGGTGTTCGTCCTGTACCCCACAGTCATACCCAAGCGGTCCCTATGACCCCTCACTAGTATGATGAACATCCCAGGCAGATGAAGGGACTTTCCCAAGACTTGCACAGGACACAGCAGCCTGGAACTTCCCTTGTCTCACATTGCTGGATGTCTTGAGAACCATGATCTCTCCCAGCATGCTTGAAAATCGCAGAGCTCTGGGGAATGGGCAGATTATATATAAGGCAGATTTCCTGGAAGCCAGAAATTGATGTTTTTATTTAGGCTGTTTGCAGAATTGCCATGGGAAATGAGAATCTACTGGGCTACCTTGCAGGGAAATACATGTGTGAATTTCCCCTGTCCATGCTAGGGTAGGTTCCCTCAGTTTCCCTTTGCTGCTCACATCGAGTATCTTCCACTACAGCCCCTTGTTCAGTGCACCATCAGAAGCACCATCAGCAGAAGCTGCTGATGCCCTCAACATGATACTTTAGAATTCCCACCTCAATAGGGTTGTGGCACATGATGCTTAAAAGATCTGTGGTGGCTGGAATGAGGTGTCCTAATCTGGCCAGCCCAGAGGAGCAGAGCTGGTGTCAGCAGCAGGAAGGATGCCCTACAGAATTGCTCCAGAGCCTGGGGGGGGGGAGGCCTGGGAACTCTGCCTAGCCACATTGGCACTGTGCACATTGACCCTGGGAAGAGCTGCTCTGAAGCTTAATGAAGACAATGAGACCAGGCTTCTGCGGTGATCAGTGGACACGGGCAGCAAGGCAGAAGCAGATACCATGCTCGAATGTTGAATCATTTGATAAGCGATACAGAAAGCACCTGCACTTGGCTGTGGTGCTGGTCTCCAAGCCAGCAATGTGCTGTGCAGCATCCCAGTGGAGGACCAGTCATGTGACAACCTGAATTTATTTGTGCCTGTTTCTCTCTGTCATTCTTCAGTGATTTTCCCTCCCCTTTACTATGAAATTTCTAGGAAAGCAAAGTTGGCCTGATTCAAGTTGGATATGAAGTGTTTCAGAGCCCTTGTTAGCAGCTCGTTGTTCTGGTTTGCTTGTTGCAAATGAGCTTAATGGAAACATAAAAGGCAGGTCAGAGGGAAAAAAGAAAAACTGTAAAAAGTAATGAAAAAAATTAATCAGACCCACATAATTTAAAGAAAAAATATTGCTGTTGAATCCCACCATTTTCTTTTGGAGTGTGATAACAGAGATGTTGTTATTTTTAAAAGGAAGTGATATGACATCCCATTTAATTTCCTCCAAAACAAGGCAATCCGGCTTACCAAATATAGCCTGACAAAGAAAAATAGGAATTTCCTGATCAAAGATCCAAGAGTGCAGTGCTCCACCTTAAATCCCTCCCACCTATTAGGCCCCCCTTTAGACAAGACAGAGAAACAAATTTCTCACACATCAATGATGCCTCCATAATCAATTTCAAATAGCCCCTTGCATAGGGATGCAAATCTTAGCTTTCTCTTAATAAAGCCTTTTAGAAGATGGATGTACTGATCTGATATTATTAAACGAAAAGTGGTCTCTTTTTAATCTAGAGATGCAGGGGCGTTAGTAACAGAGTGAATCAAAGGCCTGGTCTCTTTCTCTTCCTAATTATCAATAGTGTTTTATAATCTTATTAATATTGATACACAGTATACTGAAGATCTGTTAACGTATAATGTATGTGGAGGATAATTAACGAGATCCGAGTCAGATCAATCGCCTATTTGACAGAAAACGGTGTGTGGCTTATAAATTATACATATGCTAGGTATGGCTAGAAATGTTTAAAGTTTCAGTCCAATCCTTCCAGTACAGCACTGGGAAAACTGATGAACTTAAAGGCACAGTCCCTTGCCTGTTAGGTTTATACTGTACACTCAGAGGAATAACTCTTATTTAAAAATCAAAGAGTTCCATTAACTGCCAAGATCTCAAAGCAGCACAGAAAACACACCTTCTCCTTGTGAAGTGCAGCTAAACAAAAGGCAAAACCTTGTAAGAAAAAGGATGATTAATAAAAGTGAGGTAATTTTCCTTTTGATTTCTGAGAGGAGGTAGCATGCAGGATGTTCCAAATGACAGAAATGATCCCACATCTTCACACTGGCCTTTAACAAGGTTAGACTAGCTAGTGCAGTAAATACAATTAATAATCCCAATTAATATTGCATGTTTTGGTAGGTTTGAGAGCATGAAAGCTTTCCACAGATTACTCTTCACTTCCCAAAGCAGACAAGGCGTTATGAGACCAAGAGATGGAAATGTGGAAATAAAACTTTCCTTTTTTGTTATTGCAGAGCTCCTGATAAGCATGGGGCTGAGATGAAAGGAGATGTCAGGTTTAACAAAAATAACATATTATTATTATTAATAATTTACCTCAGGGGTATGACCCAGTGCAATAATAACTGCTAGAGGCTGTAAAACTTCACCAGTGTTGTGAAAATGGCTCACACTCACTCAGCTTTTCCATAGTAGACCTTGAGGCAAGTTCAGCCATGGTGTGAGAAGATGCGATTCCCAAGGTGGAGAGGCTGCACCAGTCCCTTGTGTTTCATGTAGGAAGGCTTGAATCAGATAAACTAGCTAGAAATTCAGCTTCCTCTGGAATCAAACTTCTACTGATGTCGGTGGGAGTTTCGCTTGAGGGAAAAAATATAGGCAGTACCATGTCAGATCATGCCTGAGACAGGATACGCTTTATCCAGTGCCCTTTCTGACAGGAATAAGTTCCCAGTGCTGCGGAGAAAAACATAAACTGGGGCTGCACTCAGCCATACCAGGTCCCAGATTAGGTCCGTCACATGCAGGGAGGACAGAGTTGATGGGTGCAGTCACCCTGGTTGCTCTCAACATACAGCTCACAAACCTGCCTCACAGAAACTTTTTAATAGGTATCTGTGGGTCAGAACCCAGGAAGTCCTTGTTTTGACTTACCTCTAAAAGCAAATGGTTTATCCACGAAAACTGGGGTTTCTTTTGTTTCCTTTCCTTTTTCTACCATGAACCACTACACAAGCTCTATACCTACATAAATACCCTTCTTTTTCTGAAACAAGCCAAGTGCTTTCACTGACACCCATGACAACACAACAGCCACCAAACTCGTCCCTCAACACAGCCTTTTTTCTGAAGGTGGAGATTCAAATCCACCCAGCTTACCCCTGGAAACCCAACGATCCCCAGCAAAAACCAGTTTGCACAAGCTGACAGTTCGTTTGTAATTAAGCCTTTAGCATATGACTATGTGTGAGCTTGTGCTTGTTGCAACAGAAGCCCTGATGGGCAGACAGGAGGCCCAAGCTGGCTACCAGTGGCAATACCTGGATACCGCAGAATTACCTGATGGAGACTCTGAGGATTAGCAACGCTTTTCCTGAGTCATCCTTTGTATAGCCCTTATAGGGCCATCTCAGTCAAAGTGGCCAGCGTGTCTGTGGTGTGGTGAGTAAAAGATTTGCCTTGTTAAAGTAAATGGGGGAAAATTGTTCCGTGCTTTGCCAGGTGAAGTGTTAAATACAGGATCCAGTCACAGGGAAGGGCAGGAAAGGCTTGCTAGATTACAAAGGCCATTACTTAATGGCCATGCCATCCCTTGAGCCAAGGTTTAAAGTAAATTATTTAAATCATAATATTATGCCCTTTCCCCTGAGAGGCTCGCAGGGCTACTCCAGCATGAATGAGTGAATGCTCATAGCCTCCAGATGAGGCAGCCGTGGCATATGGGAGCTCGAGCTGGAGTGCTCAGAATGGCCATAACTTCAGAAAAACAGACCCCAAGCCACAAGCAGCAACAGTTTTGATACATGTGAATTCTTTGCAGTCTCTCAAGATGAGTCAGTAGCTAAATCAGGTAAAACTGCTCTGGTCTCCTGACTCTCCAGCACTGTGTTTGAACCATTAGACTCATGCTTCCTTCTGTCCATTAGTGGCTTCATTTCTGTCTCACAGCATTAATTCAGGTTATGCTGCTTGCAGTGCTCCATATAAATGAGTTTAAGACCACACAGGTTCACAGGAATCAGTGTGGTCAGGAAACGTTATTGTCTCTCACTCACATCTTCCCATAAAGGATCCATTGGAAGGTTTTTAATGGTGCCCTGTCCCATGATCAAGTTACTGGGGTGGTCACCATCAGACAGGGTCTGGCTTACCTGTCCCCTCAGCCTGCTTCCCTGTCATGCTCTCCAAGTTGTCTTCGTTCCCATTTTACACTTCCTTTTTTCATTCAATTTTCTTGACACAGTTTAGCCTTGGTTAACTATATTGAAATAATATGTCAAAAATATTCTTAACTGAAGGTCAAAACTGCTTCTCCAGTTAAGTGCTCTAATCTTGCGTCTTTGCTGAATCTTTCTCAATGGAAAGCTAAGATCAGAAGTCACTTCTTCGTTCCTCTTTCCCCAGAGACAGGGATATCCATCCACTAGTGCTGTGAACATATTGCATTATCCCTCACTATTTTTAAGTAAAATGAAATTAAAAAGAGCTATTTTTTCAAACTCTTTGAAGGAAAGACCAAAATATCCCATTTGGATATTCACTGGCTAATGCCAGTCCAGGAACCAGTCTTCAAACACCATTCTGTAACACAGAACACAATGAATTAATGTTAAAGATAGCAGGAAAATTGAGGTACAAATCAGCTGCAGGAAGGAACAAATTAACAGTAGGAAGGAAGCAGCAAGTTCAGATAGCAGGGAGCTGTGCTGGTTTGCAATGCCTGGAATGAAGACATCCCCCTCCTCCCAAGCAGGCTGCAGCATGCCCATGGGTTAGGCTGGTCTCATACCAAAAGGCTGTGAGATATTTATGGCCCAGCCAGCATCAGCCTGAGGCCACGAAAACGAAGCTATTGGGTTGTATTTTGGAGAGCTTATTTCACAACACTTGAGGTTTTTTCATGCAAAACTGAGGATACATATGCATTTTCCAGTGCTTTTGTCTACGCAGTCAGCCCTGGAGCAGGGAGGCCTGGGTGCCACAGCTCAGAAAGGACAGCAGTGGGGACCACTCTTCTCACCATCCCATCCCCACCAGCCTGGGAACCCAGTCCCATGACCAAGAGACTTCTTAGGTCAAAACTGGAGGTGATGGGGGCAGACTCTGCTCCTTACCCTTAAGGGTGAGACTTGGAGCAGCATTCAGTAGCCAGGCTTCCTGCCTGAGCTGAGAGCTGCTTAGGAAACTCCAAGCACCATCCAAACCTGAAGCTGTTAGCTGCCCAGGAGGAGGTTTAGGGCCAAAGAGGTCAGCTGAGCAGTGTTGTTCTTCCCTGTCCCACTCCTCCCACTCTCCCCTACACTCCTTTTCTGCCTGCTGTAAATTGCAGTTTAATACTCATTACCAAGTCAGCAAGTGTTAATGAGCAAGGAAAAGGAGGACACTGAGTGTGCGGAGGCAGAGAGGAGAGAGGAGGTGAGGGCTGCAAGGAGATGGCACCACTGCCCCAGCTCTGAGAGGCAGGTGCTGGAGGATGAGCCCCAGCTCCTTTGCAAATCCTGCCTTTTCACCTACAGGCTCTCTGTGTAGCCCCCAAAACACAAGGGCAGACAGAGTATAAAGTGTGGAACATGGGGACAGGGTGCAGTGGCTGCAGCCACCCCAAACCCCCATGCTGGCAGAGGTGGAATCACCACCTATGAAGCCTGTCAGGATGCTCTTTTCTCAGGTAAACCATACTGAAATATCTCTCATGGCCTGTCAGATAATGTCAAAGCACCAGCATGACAGAGTCTGTGTCCTACCTCCAGGTACCCCAATTCGTATTCCAGTACCTTTCTCAGCAGTTTGTGATAACATGCCAGACTTTACACCCAAGTGACTGAGGTCCTGGCACGTTTCCCTGTCTGCCAACTGTCACGAATGGAGGTGGGAATGGTGAAGCCTTCATCAGCGACAGAGGGGTGTGCTGGACCCCCAAGGCTGCCATACCTGCTTTCACATCATCACTTTGTTTAGATCAAACTGGTGCAACTTCCCGGTGCATATAAATCCTCAGCGATTTTGATTTAAACCTTTTAAGGCTGAAACGTTTTCCCCTCCCTAAAGAAACACTGTTTTACAACGAGATAAGTTTAACGGAGAGTCCATAAAGGTGAGTTAAGCACCTTGGCAATATCCGAGGGTAAAACACACAGGTAGTAAATGGTTTTCAGATTGCATCATTTCCTGGAGTCCTTGGACAGAGTGTCTTTACATCTTCCTGGGTTCAAGCGTGGTGCTCAAAATGTTATCGGAAGTCAGAATATGTTTTTAAGGAGCTCTGCCTAGCCTGAAGCACTGACTTGTGAACAGAGAAAGAAATGGTTTTCAGAGAAGAAGCATGTGTCCTGGCTGCAGTCTGGAGACTGGCCCATCACGGTACTTCACACCCTGCACTCCGCATTGACTTTGGAGGGAATTACAGGCACTGGCCTCCTTCATGCAGAGACACTATATAATCAGCCTAGGCTGCTCTGGCAAATACTAGCAGAGTGTATTAAAGATCCATGCCTTCCCCCCAGCTAGTGCAGTTAACTAAGAAGCTTTACTTATTGAGTAAAGCTGAAATTTTACAGAAAGCTCATTTCCCAAGTAGGCAGCGAAGGAAGAGAGCCAGAATTTTAAAGGCCTCAGCACCCTGGGTGCTCACTGAAAACTAAGCCCTTTTGAGAATCTGACTGTTAAGGTGTCACCATGGGAGTTAGAGGAATCATTGAGCACTTGAGAAAAACAGACCTGAATTTCATTGCCTGCAGGTATACTTACCTACAGTTTCTTTCTTAGGATAAGACTTCAAGAGCAAGTGGCTCTAACTTAGTGGCTTGCTGCTCTCTCTCCTTTCTTCCCCCTCCCTTCTCACTCTTCAGTCAGGCAGTTCAGCTCACTTTACCACTGCAGAACTATTCACGCTTTTTGCCAGTTGAGTTTTCTACCCTGTGGCGGGCTGCTTCAAACATCACTGAGCCTGATGCAAGGGACATGGTGCACAGGAAGGAGAGGTGGTGTCAGGAAAAGCTTTTAAGGTCAGCTCAGTTGCCCACTGAAAGTCCATGCTCCTCCTCTGCACTGTGTAATCCCGTGAAAACACTGCAAACCAACAGTGCTACTGGGATGGGTGGGCATAGTGGCTCTGGTAGCAGCTGCAATGCTCTGAAAAGATGGGATAGACTGGGGGTGCTTGAAAAGCTGGCACTAGTAGAGAAAGAAGGAAGATGCTTAGTGAAGTTGGCCTAATTCCACTTCAAAATCATATTGTAGCTACTTAAGTACAATACAGGTACTATTTTGTTTCCTTTCTTTAGGTAGCTATGGACTTGAGGGCAGATCAATTGTTTTCGGTCTTTTAAATTCACACAGAACCAAAAGAATGATTTTTTCCATCCACTTTCTAGATGCCTTATTTTAGCAAAAGACACAAATAACCTACAGCAGCTTCACGCTAACTAAATAAAAGCAGTTCTTTTCTTACTAACAAGGCCAGCAAATTAGAAGTTGAGGGTCCTCTTTTTCTATCCATTTACCGCTCTTTTAATCCTCCTCCCCACCTTTTAAAATCCTTGAGGGAAACAGATGAGCTTGAAGCATGCCCAGAGGTTGCTGTAGATGTATGTTTGTACATACACATTCTCTGGAACCTTTGCACTTCACTAATCCACACAGGTCATGATGAGCATACAAACCCCAGCCACCTCACCCCTCAGCAAAGATTTACCAGTCTATGCAGAATGAAGACACTATTGTTAAGACTACACTGACCTTTTGAAAAGCATTACAGAATATTCACTCATCTCCTGTGAAGTATTATCATAAATAAAAGGAGGCACATAAATGAATGAACTGCATTTCATGTCATAATACATAAATTCATTTGCTTCAGAAATTGCAGGACTCACTGTAACCAGCTGACTCATTCAAAAATGCAATACAGCTTTGAAAGATAAAGTACTAAGTAAAAAAATATGTATGACACACAGATAATGGTTACTAAACATAATGCACATATCTAAATACTATCTGTATAACAATTGCAAAGCTACAGATAAATCATTTTATCATGCACCTTTGCCTTCATGAGTTTTGCTGTCCACCAAAGGTCCAATCTTACTATTTACCATCAGTGGAGCTTTGTGCTTTTGAAAAGAAAGAGTAAAATTACGGCTGTCATGGAAATGCGTGAGAAAATGCACTTAAATTTAAAGGGGCAGAATGCAAGTGAGTCCTTGAAAGTCCTCAAGTGCCACAGCTAAAAATGGAGATTTTTCAAACCTCCACAGGATTAAGAACCATAATTCCCCAAATTTCAATGTGAAAAAAAGGTGCATGTATACTGTGATATCTGTGTAATGAATTTGTGAGTACTACAGTACAACATTGCTTGAAATTGTTTCCATTTATGCTACAACTTACTTGGACTTGCCAACAAAAGTCCTGAAAGCACTTATGTTTATATCTAGTTTTTTACTCCTGTGGCTAATCATTTTGAAGTCTTGGGATCTAACTGCTGTTGTAAAGCAGAGCAGGGTCTAATCATTCATGAAACTACTGATGAGAGCTTTGTACTACTGGAAGAAGAAGATACCAAGCTCTTTGTGAGGGTGGTCAGACACCGGAACAAGTTGTCAAGAGACTGTGGCATCTTCATATAGAAATAGCAAACCCCCTGGGCAACCTGCTGTAGCCGACTGTGCTCTGAGCCAGGGGGATTGGAGTGGATGACCTCCAGAGGTGCCCATTCAGTGATGACATGACCTGCAATGCTTTAGAACCAGAATGAGATTAACATTTGGCATGTTAACAATTGCTGCACCGTTACACATAGCAAAATAATAGGATGAGAATGGTGTAACATATGTTGCAATGCTTCTCTCCTTTGAAAGCTGGATTTTGATATATGGATGTCAGAAAGCAGTATTTTTTTCAATAATACAAAATATATTTGTATCTCAGATATATTTCTTGGCCTTTTTAGATC
Organism: Pezoporus wallicus; assembly: GCF_028554395.1. Classification (NCBI taxonomy): domain Eukaryota; kingdom Metazoa; phylum Chordata; class Aves; order Psittaciformes; family Psittacidae; genus Pezoporus; species Pezoporus wallicus. The sequence goes on from NW_026640883.1 coordinate 5,319,799, forward strand.
TCTTTTCTTAATGCACTCAAATGCTAAGCACCATTCCAAATTCACGTCGATATATCTATTGACATCTTTCTTGCTGTTTTCCTCTTCTTCTATTCTCTGTGGGATCAGTCTTGCCAACTGCTCCTGAGATCTTTGGTTATGATCTAGCAAAGCCCTTAAGCACATGCTTAACTTTAAGAATGCAAACAGTCTTTGTGAATTCAGCAGGACATTTCCTTTAACTGCTTTGCTGGGCTGAGGCCAAAGTGCTCAGTGCTCTATACACAGATCGAAATATAATAATTCACACACAGTTAGAAAATCACTGCAGAGTGTAAAATAAATTGGAACAGATTTTTCCCAGTCCTTTCACAGAATTTGGCCATGAAACACTGCAAAATTCTACCAGCTCTGAATACAGTTTATAAATTAACAGAATTCAATTCATCAACATATGTCATGGAAAATATCTGGTTTATACACAAAGTTACTTTCACATGCACATTTTTTTCTCTCCTTCCACTCAACACCCCCCCCCCATACATACTTACAAGACATAGGCCTGCTTGACTCTGTTTCTTATGAAGTGTGTTCCTCAGCAAATGTCATAATTTCTGGCTTCATCGAAAGTTCAGAAGATCTGCACAAATTGCTAGGTAAAAGTTCATGATTCTCTAAAGCTCTTAAAAGACATTTTGGGGGAAGCTGTACAGAAGTTTACCAGCAGTTTGCAGATAAGCACAAACAAGGCAGAGATGCAAACATGAGACCAGCCTAGCAGGGTCAGGCCAAAGGTCTGAGTTCTTGCTACACCAGGTGCCCAGATAAGAGCACAAGAACAGGGCAAATGTATTGTGGCATTTATATACCCTAAGTTTACTCACTCAGCTCCCAGCAACTGGCAGCTCAGGTCTTCCCAAGCCAGAAGTGGTATACCAATATTTACTAGTACTTTACCGTGTTTAATTTTATTACTTTATCTAGTCTCTTTTTTTAGTCTGTGTAACTTTTGGCACTCACAAAATCCTGCAGCAAGGGCTTTCACAACTTAATCCAGTCTGTGAAGAAGTACCACCAAACAGTTGCTCTTTGCTGTGAACACGCCACTTGCTCATCTATTACGTGAGAACTAGGGGCAGCAAATACAACAGCAGTTAGCTATTCACCTTCCCTGTGCCATTCATGATTTTATATTCTACTGAAACACACCAACTCTGATGGCTCTTTTCTTAGCAAAAATTCCTCCTCCAGTCATTCCCCTGTAACATTCTTCGTACAAAGGAAAAGCTGATGTGCTGGCAGAGGCGAGCTGTCTGCTTCAACAAGGTGCTTGTAGGGGAATTTGAACTCCCAGGCTAATGAGACTCGGACCAAGAGATCTTGTCAAGTTGTGGTTGCTTAAACTCTTGCGTTTTGTGGTAACGAACACCTCCTCGTGCATCTACTAGAGTCTGCACACAGCTAGTTGTGAGCTGTAAAATAGGTCATATATGAATGGCAAAAGTAAACCATCCTTTCCTTTTACTGCTAAAATGAGAAAATACTTAAGTGAACAAAAATTTCTCAAAAGAGTTTGTGTGGAGCTTTCTGCTGGTTCTAAGAATCAGAGCTCATCTCTCTCTTTTTGTGCCATTTAAGACATGGAAGACTGAAGTGTGGAGGTGAGGCCAGTTTCTTCCTTGACGTATTTACTTCAAACTTTCTTTGGGGGTTTTTGGGTGGTTTGTGGGTACACATGCGTGTGTGTGATAGTTCATTGTACACTACCCTAAGATTTAGGCAGCAGAACTGGCCAATGAACTACATGAATACTAAAAAAATGAATGATGCAGGTCAGACAAAGAACTGAAAACAATAAAATAAAATAACATAAATCCCCAGCTTTTTTACATGATAGTACAATTCCTTTTAGCAGAGTATTGTACATACTCAAGACTGCAAGATTACCTCCAGCTCTGATAGCTGATATTCATGCATGCTTACAAATGGGTCTTCTCTTCTGATAAAGACACATACTGTTAACCCACTTTGGATTTCTCATAAGCTGTGCTTATTGTTGCATTTGTTCCTACAGCATTTGTTCAACTTTGCAAGGCCTAAGTCTTGTATTCATGCTATAATGCTTTGAGAGCATGAGATGTGTCACTAAAACACCTAGAAAAACAGAGGCTAATGCACTGCCTTTATTTGCAAGTGTGTTTGTTACTTTGTGAACCTCAGTTAATCCAGTACTAAAATGGGATGAAATCTTGGCTCCATGAATGGCAGCAGCAAAACTCACACTGACATTAAGGAGGTCAAGAATCTACTGACTTCTTATGCCTTGCCAAGTGCTGCAAATCTGTTTGTGCTGGTGTCTGTAAAATGAGATGCGAGATGGAAACACAAGGATTCAACCTCAAAACTTGGTACTTCTCTATGGGAATCTGTAACTCTTACATTGTGTCTCCTGATGGGCATTTTATAGCCTTCTTTTTCATGGCTGCTTTTGAGTATTTCTGGTGTGACCAAGCAGGGTGAGCACTGGCTGTGCATCCAAATGTACCAGGTACACTGCGTCTGCATCGGGATGTTAGTGAATGTTGGCATCAGATTAGCAAGGCAAGAGCCTGGTAAGAAAAGCCTTTTCTTTAGAAATGTTCTTCTGTGCCCCATGGCTGAGGAACAGGGCCCAGTGCCTGTCCAAAGGGTTGCAGAATTTCTCATCACTGTGCCTGAGAATTTATGTCCTACCAGAAATGATTGGTCTAAAATTGGCACAATGGCTCTCCTGAAGTGCCAGCTCTTCAAAACACGGGAGGTACATATGGTATCTGCTCTCCACTCTCCAACAGCTGGGAATCTACCTTAATGCACTTGAACTGATCAGTCTCCGCTGTCCCACATGAACGACGAAATCCCATCAGCTTTTTTCATAGAGTTCACCTTAATTTCCTCACTTAAAACATGAAGTGTTGCCACCCTCTGTTCTAGCTGTGGCTCTGCTTCCTTTGTGCAATGTATAAATACAAATACATTCCTCTCGTATTAAGAAGGCTATACTATAGATGTTATACATTGAGAGGTAGGACAGATCAACTCAAAGGTAACAGTTGTATGGATACAGTTCCTACAAGATTCCAGGCCAGACTTGGTGTCATTAACTATCATTAGCACTTGGAGCTTAGACAATGGCATATTTAAAGTACAGGGGTGGCTTGAATCCATTTCCTAGTGGGCAAGTGTCCACATAACAATAGCACTGCTAGAATTGGCAGTAAGTGGTACACTGGCAGCTTACCCAGAGCAATTGACAGACAGGAACCTAAGACAGGGATGCTCTCATGTTTTTAGAACTTTTCCAAGATGGGTTTGTGACAGACTGCTGGGGAAGCCAACTGTCCTACCGCTTGGCCTGTATTGCTAAGGTGCTAGCATGGCACTGTTCCCATTCCCTAAAGACATGTTTAATCTTTGACAAGGCACAGTGTTTGATAGCAGACTTGTTTACATATGCATGTGCTCAGTTGAGCTGAGGTGTGCTGCACTGTTAATGCCACATCACTCACTGAATGGTCTTCTGAACTCTTCTTCTGGTAGCCTTTTTATGCTGAACAGAGAGAAAAATGGCCACATTTTAATCATTAAGCCCCATTTTCTTAGAAGCAGCTCTGTCCACAAAGATACTGTCTATGAAATCCTTTAGTCACAAGAAATAAAGCCAATGATTGATTTGTATTCTGCAATGCACCCTCTGGCTAAAACCAAGTTATAAGTACCAAATGGCTGAGACGGGGCTTGTGAAAGGGCAGTTATGTGAGTGGCACTAGAAGAAAAATGTTAATAAAGGGCAGTCCATTGAACTGAGGTTAAATACTTTCATACTTCTCAACCAACTCAGAAATGTCCCTGAATTCTCATTAAAAACTGTTCTTCATAATCTGATGTTTTACCTCATTAAGGACAGGGGATCTTGAGGATGAAGAAATGTCACTTTGTTGAGGAGAAATAAAGGTAACAGGGATATAGCTTAAAAAATCCTGTTTTCCTTTCATTTTGTTTAAACATTTTTCTTGTCTTTGTGTTCATTTATCTGGGCTTTATTTTATTTTTAAAGTTTTGAGGGTTTGGGGGGAGGGTGAGGGTGGTTTTGTTTTATTGAAGAAACAAACTTGAAGAAGTCTGAAGGCTTGTCCCTAATTGTGTGCAGGCTCATTTGTGCTCCTGATGCAGAACCAAGTCAGGAGCGCAGCCAGTCTTCCTGCTGCCACATCGGGCACCAGCCCTACCACCAATCCAGATCCACCCCAGTGCCCCTCACAACACTCCCAGGAGCAGGCAGCACCTGGTCTGAAATAGGATTTGAGGTTTTGGGGGTTTCCAGACTGTGATGGAAGTCTCAGAGAAACAAAACACCACCAGATATTGTCCAGTACAGTCCTGCTTCCAGGTTAAAAATGGCCAAAATCCCAATATAATGGGAAAGGACTTTACAAAACTTAGCAAAAGCCTGTTGTTTGAGTCAGGGTTTGGGATGTCATGAAGTCTGGCTGACCAAGAGTCAGCAAGCAGGAGTTTATATTAGGCACACAGTATGAAGCTTGGGTTTAATCCAGAACATTGTGTGCCTCACCGGTGGGATTCTGGATGTGGCACTTTGGTTTATCCTGCAGTTGTGCTAGTTTTCAGCTGTGCCACTCCATACAACCTGGGCTTTGGAACACTCAGAGGATGCTAACACCTCATCTCTAATTTAAGCACATAGTCCCAGGGAAGTTTGCTTTGTGTTATCATTGCCAACACAAGTGACTGATAAATATGGTGTGAATTGACAAGCTGAGTCTAGCATAATGGTGCATGCATGTTAGGGAGAAGCTCTGCAATGGACTGAGGAACATACCTGAATGGATATTCCCACTCTGTAGCCTGCAAAGTGCTGACTTGATCCAGCAAATGGACTGATCTCCAAGAAACTGCTGCAAGGATGGTGTCTCCCTCCTTAGGGAGGGGTGACACGTCTGTGAAGAGCTTTCTCCTGCATTAATGAATGGCATATACCTTGATTTCAAATCATATACATGATAAACCAACATTTGCTTTAAATTTAAAATTAGGATAAAATATCATTTTCATGAGTGCATGAGCTAAATAAATACTTATCTAGTTACAGTTGGCATGTTTGAAAGTCAGGGCACATTTAATTTTGGACTTTTCTTTATAAGAAGTTCAACCTTTTTTTTGTGTAGCAAATGCTAGATTTCTAACAGGTCTGTCTGTATTGACCTGTATTTTCTGCTAGAGAAGTGTTTAATCCTGAGAAAACTCAGATCTGAAAACCTCTTCGTTGGCTGAAATGCTCAAAGATTTAACAAATACAGCAAGTGGGAAAATTAATCTTTGAATAGAAGAAACAATCTGACAAAATAAGCCATAAAAGTAGGTGCCAGGTGTCGTGAGGAAGTTCTTCATGCAGCACTTGCTTAATGTATACTCAAAATGCATCCACTTTTGTTCGAAGATCCAACAAAACATATGAAATTGGGTTACACCAATTCTCTTGATCTATGAATCTTCCACTGTGTCAAAGATAATACACCAAACAAACTTACATGTAAATGGTGTGATAAAATGATCTACCGTATACATTATCATCCATTAATATTGCTGGGGCTAATGCATTTCATCTGTCATACACTTTGTTTTATATTATCCCCACCTTACTAAAAAAATACCATAAATGCTGCCGGGTTGACAGTCACGCAGGCTACTGCTGGAAAGCAAAAGTCCAAAGACATGCTTCCCATCACTGTTTTAGCAGTGGCTGCCAGTGAAGAAGGAAACAGTGTGAGTTGGTTATGAGGAAAGGTGGGCTCTGGGCATTGCTATTGTCTCCTGAGCAACTCACTTCATTTCTTGGTGCCTGTCTCCCTCTTCCATTCATTGCCTGCCCTTCTGTTAGTAAATAAGTGGAGCTGCATCAGTTTTCACAGTAACTAGTGGAACGGGCCCCACACTTGGCAGAAGTCTCCAGGCTCGGCAGTATAGCATAGTAAGTAAAAAAATCGCAATTCATAATAAGATGAGAGACACTGAGATCACTCTGACCTTGAATTCTCTGCTGTTTTTTTAACAGGGAGAAGGTGAAATCGGACTGAAACAGCCCCCTCATTTTGTGTAGTCACCAAAGACCCAGGCTGCATTTGAACCACAGCCCTAGAGGCGAAAGGCTTTGCGTCTCGTTGCCAATTCACAGCAAGAACATAAGTTAAGCCCATACGATAATGCTAAGCAAGGGCTGGGTGCTATTAATCCTTATTCACATATCTACACCTATTAAAACCTTCACATGTGTGAAGGTTTGCGGAATGTGTTTCTTTATTGTAACAACTGGCCTTTTCATAACTTTCTTAAATCAAATAAAAAATGGAATTATCTGCCAAAAAGAGAGAAAAAAAGACAAAAGAAGAATATGTAGCTTTCTTCCTCAGACGTATTGTGCCGAACGGCGTTGTTTGGCTTAAACTGAAGCATTATGTTTTCAGAAGGCAGAGAAGAATGTTTAGACATAATTGTTTAAAGGAGTCATTATCACAGGTGCAGCACTTCATTCTCCAATTCATTCTTGTTACCAGAAAAGCTACCTCTGCAAAGGCTGCCTGGCAGTGTGCCTCCCGCTGGAACATTTGCCCTTCTCCCTGGCAGCATAATGTGTGGAGGGCAGGATTATCTGACTCACTAACCATCCCTCTTGGCCCACATGGCTCTGGAATGCTGGGGAAAATCTACTTGGATGAGATCTTTCAGATTCTGACTTTCAGTGACCCTGTGACAGAACAAGATAGAAAACTGCTGCTTTCTAAAAGGGAAGGTAGTTACCTTCAGCTGCTAACAGATTTCCTCAATCCAGATAGGATTTAAAAGTACCCATTTTAGTTTTTTGTTTGTTTTTTTTTAATGTAAATTATGGGGTTTAGTCATGAAAACCTTAAAGAATCCTTATGAAAGACCATTATAGCCCTCCTGATGCTTGCATCCCCATGGACCACATGTTTCAGAAGGGAGACCAAGTGTAGAGATGGAAGACAAGAGAGTGCTTTAAAAAGCAGCATTCCCTGATTTTTTTAGCAAACAATGACAACCAGGGGTGAGTGATGGAAGTTGCGTCTCCAGTGCCTTTGTAAGAACAGTCACAGTGCTCATAAGCTGTGTGTTACAACTGCAATTGATCATGATATCACTTTGAGTCCTTTACTGATACATGTGTGCAATCATGCAGAATAAATCTCTTAATTATCGTCTTGTATGTCATAGTGGTTAATCCCTGATGCTGCTGGGAAGCTATCACAGGTAAATATCACCTGCTTGGAAGTTGAGCAGCCTTAAATGTAAAATGAAAAGACTTCTTCTCCTTATGCTCTCTGTTCCCACAATTCCAGTCCTACATCTTGCCCTCAAAAAAAAAAAACAACCCATGCCTTTCTTTGAACCATTGCTTTTCCTGCAGAAGCTCCTATCATCACTTCAGTATCTTCATATATCTTTCCCAGGACCTCAGTCATCTCTTTTCAAAAGTCATCTCTAAAGAAAGCGCTTTTGGCTATTGCTATAAAAACACAGCTTCTGAACCCAGTGGTCTGTGGGGCAAGGATGGATATTCAGTTTGGGAGATGTCCTGTAAAGTCATGCTAACTCCAAGCCTTCACTTCCTAACGCTCCTATAGGCAACCTAGTTCTTTGTTAGAGGAAAAGAGGACAAAAGGTTTTAAGTTTAAAATTACCAATATTTCACTAATGCTACTTTGTCACACAAAAAAAAGTGGTGGTTTTCATATGTTATGCAATTACGGTTAAGATGTTCTGCATGGGATGTAATAAGCAATAATGGCCCATAAAGTCAGGGATACTAGGCAAAGAATTCACAAAGCAATATAAAGGAGTTGTCCCCATTGTACACAGCATGTGGAGGCTGCAGTCCTTCTCTATTCATCCTATTTTCTTTATCTGTTGTTGAAATTATTTTATACAAAAGATACTATAGAAAGTAACACGGCCTTCCATTGCCTTGTGCATATCACACTCAGTAAGAATAAAAGCACTTTCATTTTACACGGAAATAAAGATGTAATGTTCACAATGAACACACGTGATCAAACTCAAGTAATCAAATCCAAGTCCTGTCATCAAGAAAAAAAGTCTGGTACTGAAAACAAATAGGTCCAGGAAAAGTCTCAAATATCTTCACTCACCCTAGCTGCCATCCAGCAAAAGTACCCAACTGAAGTCAGGTATCAAAAACCAAACATATTTGTTGCATACACCTGTGTTTTTCAGCTGAATTCCAGGAAAACCACCCCAAAGTCAGAGCAGAGCCAATAGGGCAGTTTGCTCCTCATGAATGCCTAATGAGCTTTTGGGTGCTGGGCTGCTGTGAGTCTAAATGGGCCTCTCAGTGCCCTGGTGAGCTCCCAGTTGATTTTTTGTTTTTACTGAATACATATTTTCATTTGAAGCCACTGCAAAAATTATTCCATGCTGAAAACAAGCATTCCTGGATCTTATAAACAAACAGTATAAATAAAGAAGCCAGGCCTTCAAGTGTGACTTTGTTCTAGAGGAACACTGAACGCAGTACAGCAACACACGCTCACTCACAGTCACTCTCCTCACCCTCTTTTTAATTTATACTTTCTTTTATTTGCAGACTTCTAAAAAGGAATTCCATAGCATAGCACAATTGGCCCTCAAACCGAAAGCAAAAACACCCAACACTTCACTCAGAGGCTGGAAATGCTGCAGACAGAAATTGTTAAGTCCTTAACATATCAATCCAGAGTTGTATAATTCACATCCAGAGCTGCTACCAAATCACTCGGGGGGTGACTTAATATGTTCCCCAAAGTCCATAATGTTATCCATATCCAGGAAGATATCTGTGCCAGGGCTTTCTTGAATCAAAGCGATGTCCACCAGTCTTCAACTGTGAGCCTGCTGAGAATTTTTTTCAGTTCCTGGCAAATAGATATCTGGCTCTAGTACATGCCAGATTGATGCACTTTGCGACTGATCCCTTAATAATATTCAAGTCTCCTAGCCCCAGAACACAAAAGCTCAGCAACTGCACAGACATCTACCTCCAGTATTTTTTTGCCGATATAAAAAAAAATCCTATTCTCTCTCTCCCTCAAAATGCACTTATTTTCTTGTGCTCGACCTCACAATTTTAAACATTTGGGGGGGGGCTTTCATATAGGTCTAGCAACAAGCAGATTTATTTTTAGTTTTAGCAAATGTGGGGAGAAACTGTAAGTGAAAGAGAGAGGGAAAGAAAAAGAGTAAGGGAGGGAGGAGGAGAAAGTGTGTGTGAGTTTTACACTTGGGGGCTACATTACATCTATGCAATATTTTCTAATACATGTATTCATATTAAGATGCCCTGCATGACTTCAGTGCTTCCTCCATCATACACAGCTATTACTCTTAAGCCAAGCCTGTGTGTGGAGCTGTTTTCCAACTCTGATTAAAAATTCCAAGCATATAATTGTTAAAAAGATTAACAACCGCCTATTACAAATAAAGTATTTTTTCAGGAATTAAGAGGTAAAATGAAACAGCCCAGTCTGGCTTGAGTTCTTACGTTTTTATTTCATATCCCTATAAGAGTAAAGGATAGAACTATTTTATCACATTGTGCTGCTGTATAATGCGCTTTAGTTACAATATCATGACATATTAATATCTACCTACACTTCAGTCTTCAGCAGTTCCTTTCATCTGAACAGATGAGATCTAAGATCTAAGATGAGATCTTTTTTTCAGTCTTTTTTGATTTGTGGACCCCTACAAATTTCCTAAGAAAAGTATGGCTGCCTTATGCATTTCCATATGCAGAGATGGAAATGCTGCATAGCATCTGCAAAATGGTTTTCCTTAACCTTTTACAGGCAAAGGTAGCAGGAGTCTGTAGGTCGCAGACTGAAAACATTTTCTAAGGCCTTACAAGTTAATTTGACTGCAAACCCCTTGCTCAGTAGGCCAGCAATACCTCCACTCTACAAAGGTACAAGTAAACAGACAGAGAGAATCATTGTCTTCCCAAGAACTTCCCCACAGACAGAAACTTCGGTTGGGACGCTGTATCTCCAGACACACTGATAACCTTCACTCTTCTTGGGCAGGAATAAATCTGTCTGTGTGAACAGAGATCTTCAGAGATTTGAAAGCTTCTTGCAAACGAAACCACTGAGGCTGTGCCTACCTACGACGTGGCTTCAAGAGGAAATTCTGCTGCATTTTCAGCAGTAACAAGACTTTTTAAACTGTAATCAGGCTTTCCCCCTGTTCTCTGGATGATATAAAAATCGCTGCATTCAAGATGTTGTGGGTTTCTCTTTTTTTCTTCTTGTGGTGCTTGTTTGTGATACACGAGGAAGACTTAAATTGTAGTCAAAGCTATTTCTTCGCTGCTTGTTTGCATTGCTAGTATAGGCCTTATCTTTCACAGCAGACTACATTACCACTGGAGTGCTTAGGAAAAAAAACAGGACAGCCCATTAAGTGAAGATCAGAAGTTGAACAAATTGGGAAGCTACTTGTCATGGAATTGTTAATATCATCTGTGCTTGCTTATTTGCTTTTAAACTATAACCTTGTGAATTGTGCGGTTGAGATTAAATCATTGTCCAAGTTTCAGCCCCTGTGCCCTTCCATTACAATGTGGGAGAGTTCCCCCTGCGCATTCTGAGATAAGTCTGGACTATTTTTGTTAGAATAGTTAGTGCATTCAGAGCAACTTGTTCCAGCACAGATAAGGCAAGTGGTGCTTTACGATGTACGAGCTGGTCTTGCTGAAGTGTGTGTTATAACTTGCTAAGTATCACTTCCTTGTCCACACTGGGAATTTGGAATAAATTGGGACATTCTAGTTAAGCTTTTGTAAAAAAAGAATCTTTTATAATCCTCAGGTCAAACTGGTACAGACTCCAAGATGAACTCCAACACAGAGATTTCCAAACTCTGCCTAGTAGATCACTGGTAGTCCATGGGAGGATGGTGGGTCTAAATGTGGTTTTTACCATTTTGAGAAATGCAGCTGATGAGAGTAAGAGAAAATTGAGAGTAAGAGAAAAGCTAAAGGCAGTCACGAGTATGTCAATTAGTTTTGTTTACTAACATAATTCTTCCAGTGGCTGCAACTGCAAGAGATGTGATGCGAAAAGGAAAACTATTTCATATTTGTGAGTGGGAGAAGGGGTTCACAGTGCAAGCTCTGTGCGATGATGGCATTATTAACACTGAAAAAGCAGTGTGGTGAGCAGCAGGACTTGGTCAGACTGTTCTCCATGCACCTTCCCCTCATGGGCTCCCTGCTCTCTGACACCCACACTTCCCTATCCCTCTGGACCTTCCCTCCACTGGGTGCTAATTTGGACCTCTCTTATAGTCACTAAGTTGGAGGATGCAAATATTCTTGATCTCACAATCTCCTGTTATATTCAGCTGAAGCTGACCTATGGTTACAAATGTTACAGCATGATGAGGTGAGTCACTTTTCTCCAAGAAGTCAAGATAAAAGAGGTGAGATTGTCAGCCAACAAAACTAGGGAAAGTTAAACTTCACATATCTCTCTGATGAAAAGCAAGCCTAATAAATCATTTAGAAAGTAAAACAAAACAAGGGCGCCCTGTGTTGTTAACAGAAACAAATCCATACAGATTTTACAGAAACTTTCAGAGTTCTGGTCAAAGGTATACTAGAATATCATATATTCCTTTGAATTAATGTTGGTGCCAGCTCCAGACACTGTATACCCAATGTCACAATCTTGGCATTTCCCTTAAAACCACAGTTCCTGCACATCTGTCTCTCATACTCTCTGTGCTTCCTTTATTAAAAGATGGAAATGTCTGTCCTTTATGGTCCTTATGGTCAAGATTTCAACTAGGGAACACAAACAGGAGTGTACTGTAAACTGGCTTAATACTCCAGACAATAATTCTAGGGCATACAAAGACACTTTCTGTTGTCAGCCAGTGGACTTTTCCTTCTAGAAAGTATCATCATTAAAAGTGGAGTTCAGCTCTTGGGGATGTAAATGGTGTGTAGTCTATGCCAGTCCTTTAGGCACTGGCTTCAGTCAGAGGAGCAAGACAGGTACCATGGTGAGGTGAGTCACTGCACATTATAGAGCTGGGATGAGTCAGTAGTTGGGCCTGTTTTTAACTATACAGGACACTCAGGTGGCCAGCTTAAAGCCGGGAGAGACAAAATGCCCTCTGCCGTGTTACTGCTGTCGCTGATCTTCAAACTGGCCTGGTTTTACTGCCTTACCCTGCAATCTGCAAAATGGCAGCGGAGCCTCTGCCTGTTGGGTCCTGCTGATGCCAGGGAGGTGAATCTGTAGACGTGAGGACCTGCTCAGTCATGAGCAACAGAATTGCAGGAAAAGGACTGAAACCTACTGGTGATGAAAGGGCAATTCAAGATAATACTCTTAACATGATTTGGTTGGAAATAGAGGAAGATGTGTTTGAAACAGAAGTGTGGTGCGTTTTTTCCCCCAGAGACAGTAACAACCAACCACTGGAACAAAGTTTGCCTACAGTGGAAGGGGGTTGAAATCTTTAAAACCAGGCCAGATGTCTTTCTAAATGAAATACTGTAGCTCTGCTAGAATTGACAAGACTTCAGGCAGGAACCACTTGCTGAAATTCAATGACCTCTGTAATACAGGACCCCAGAGCTGCAGAACATAACAGCCTCCTAAAAATCCTATTTTTATCTATTTGTATTAAAGTAGTGCTTAAATCCAAATAACATCTGCTTGCAGAAAAAAGAAACACGTTGGTAAAATATTTCTGTTAAACCAAAACTAACATTGCTATTTTCTGCTAAACACTGTATATACCCTTAGTAAAAATAGACAGTCCTTGCCGAAAGAGCGCATTATACACACTCTCAAATAGAAACACCTAGCTTTGTGCACAGAAAGAACCTCATGGGTTTTAGTAACAGATTCATGCACACATGACCTAATTGGTGCAACAGGATTTCTGTCAAGTACCTGCATGTCCTGAGGTGGCTATAGAAGGTCATTGACTTGATGACAGCACTTTTTTGTCCAGACAGGAACATCTTAAGGTCTGATTCTGCCAGCTTTTGGTTAACCTCCCAAAGGGAGCAGTGTGAGTTCACCACTTTTCAGGTCTGAAATCAGGAGGAAGGAAGGATTTTCATATTCCTACAAGATGGTCAATGCTGCCTTGCCAACTTCCCTGTAATTGTCCCATACTGCAACAGCCAAGGTTTCAGTCATAAATCATGTAGCTCAGTGCCACAGAAAGTATGCAAAATGGGCCGCACGTACTATTTTAGCCATGCTCTCCGCTCCTGCCTGGACTTAGGTTCCTTTAGGTGAGAGGGACAGAGAAAACAAGCCAGAGGACACATATATATTGGTAACGATGTGCACAGTTCTCCCAGGTCCTCTGTATACATACTTCTTCTGTCTGGGCCACCAAAGGAACCTGGAGACCAGTGTTATTCTGATTTACATGATCTCTGCTTTCCTCTGCAGCCCTCTTTAGCAAAATCACTGCCTCAGCTCCCTGCCTTTGAGAAGGAGGCTAAGCTAAGAGGGCTGGCAAGGCAGAGAGAGAAGATGGTGCCTCAGGCAAGCAGTGGAGATGCCAATTCTACCACAATGCCTTGAATGCTAGATTATGTCTTCCCACAGATGCAGGAGATGTCCTAAGGGTGCTGTTGCCTGAAGAATTACAGAGGTTCTTGTATAACCCTGAGTTGTTGTAAAAAGGGTGAATGGAGCGGGTGTGTATGATAGACCTGTGCCTCAGGTAAAACAGCAGACTAAATACACTGTGTTTCTTCTTGCCAGTGCAGGGCTCACCCTTGCCCTTTGTGCCTCCCTAATTAGAAGGAAAAGTCTTCAATGGAGTTTTACATCTACAAATGCCTGGAAATCCAAACACAGGCATTTTCCATGAGACGTGCTGATTTATCTTATATTTGCCTTTTGGTTTGAAATTGCCACCTCGTTTCTGGTCGGGGCCAGCAAGCTCTCACCTATAAAGCAGAGATCTGTAGGATTAGTATCCTTGAAAAGGGAGAGCTAATATAATCAGATGGCCAAGATGGAAGAGGATGAGAGCAGCTCCCTGGCCTCCCTTTTGCAGTGGCGTGCTTTCTGAAGGAGAAATTAAGTCAAGAAAGGCTGGCTTGAAGAACCAGAGCACAAATGTCCTGAGACCTATTGCCTCTTTTCCCAGCCTAGCAGATGAAGGATGCTTGGAGTTCCTCCTGTAAATTGCCCCTCCTACACACGCCTCCTTATAGAGCTTGCAGGTCCATCTCTTCCCTTTCATATTTCTAGGGATCCTGAATTAAGTCAGGACAGGGAGCTCAGACATCAGCTCCACTGGAGCCAATTGCAATACTTTGGGCTGCAATAAGTTTCCCAGAAAGGACCCTGTTCCTATGCGCCTGCCAACTGTGCCTCTCCAGAGACGCTACCTAGAGGCACCAGCAGCAGACAGAGCCTCTGATGCAATAAATCTTGGGAGCGCTCCTGAGACATCGGGAGAGCACTTGATGTTGCTGCTATCCTGATTGCTTCGGATAGCTCATTGTCACCTAATTGTACTGTAGGAAGGTCTGCCCCTTCCCTCCGGTCTGCTTATTTATGCCCTCAGGCTATGTAAAGCCTGCATGTGCCTGAAACAACAGCCAACCACAAAGTCTCCAGTGCCACTCTTTTGGTATGCACTAGCTCAGATTCCTTGTTGCAAGAAAAAACTCTGTCGATAAATGGCAGCAAATTTTACAAAGAGAGAGAGACTTCCCTCCTCCTTCAGCAGGACTCGGAGTGACTATCTCCTTGGCTGACTTGAAACTGCTTGATGTAGTTGGGAGGCCTCTGCCAAATGAGAAGGAAAAAAGAAGACATATACTTCCAGAGCTGGAGGAAGAAAAAGAAAGGCAAAAAAAACCTTTAAAGCACAACTATTAACCGGCGAATGATTTGCTAGGAAATAATAAAATACAGTAAATGTCTCTATTATGAATGGCCCGGTTAAGCTATTAAAATACCTTCAAGGAGAAGTCAAGAAGGATTTTCCTGAGAGCCCTTTCACTTTGTGTATGCTTTAATAGATCAACTATTAATTAATATGATTATAAACTCCCAATGTCAGGAGCTTGTCTGCACATTCAGTGGCACAGTGGTGGCTCTGTGCAAAAACCTGGTAGCAACTGCTTCCACAGACAAAAGAAACCCCACATTCCTGCCATTTTCTGTAAGATGGAAATCTCTGTTAGAGCCTTTGGCCACACTTCTTGTGTGGATGTGTGGCTGCCAGCCTGCAGACCTAGCTGGGGTCAGAGCTTTAACTCTGGCCTTGCAGAAAACACAGTATTCATCTACTTCTTAGCCTAAATTAAAACTTCCTGTCTTAGCCCAAACAACATTCTCTTGGTCAGCCTCTGTTGTCACCCTTATGCACTGCATTATGACAGTGGCCTTAGACTGCTCTGAAGATCTGAACTATTTGGGGCAGAAAAACATAGGGCAAGAAACAGTGGTGCACTGAAGAGCATGAAACCTAAGTGGGCTGATTTAGAGAAATACTGAGACATGAGGGTATGCAGCGACTTGCTTGTGGTCTGAGGATATCTCAGCTGGGACATGGTGGGAACACTCCTGTGATTGGAGGTCTATGGATGGACAGATATCGGCTCTTTAGGAAAGACAGGCAGGGAAAAAAAGCAGGAGGTGAACCTTCTATATAAAGGAGCAGCATAAATGTATGGGAACTGCAGATGGGCTGTTTGGGAACTTGTGGGTCAAGATCAGAGGACAAGTCAGTAAGAGTAACACTATGGTGGGTTACAGATCACCTGATTAGGGTGACGAAGTCAGTCAAATCTTTGAACAATTAGGATTCTCCAGATTAACAGCTCACAGTTCTACTGGGAAAACTTAACCTCCCTGACTTCAGCTGGAAGGACGAGACAGTGGGATACAACAGGTTCAGAGGGTTTCTGGAGTGTGTTGAGGAAAACTTCTTAACTTTGGCCATACACATAACATGGTGCATGGCCAAAGGGTGGGTGATGGTCTCCTTGGTCTGCTACTAACAGACATGGAAGAATTAGACAGGGATGTTATAATCAACAGCAGTCTTGGCTGCAGTGACTACAAGCAGCTCGCAATCCTGATGAGAGTGAAGAAGACAAGCAGGGGAGCACAAACCTGAGGCTTCAGAAGAGCAGACTTTAGCATCCAAATTAGAACATTACAGTTTGAATGGGTAGACAACTAAAGACCGTTGGATGACTAAGCTAATGAACAACGGTTAATGGGTTGAACCCTTGGTTGTCAGTAGCAGGTACAGTACTAACAGAGCCTGTCCTGGTTCCTGTACTCTTTGACATTTGCATCAATGACCTGAAGCAGGTCTCATCACATCTGTAGGTCACACCAATTTGGAAAACCCAGTTGAGATGCTCAAGGGCAAAGCTGCCATCCAGAGGGACCGAAGAGGCTGGAGGAATGGGCCAACAGGAACATTACAATATTCAACAAGACAAATGCAAAGTCCTGACGCACAGATGTCTGCCCTTGGAAGCTTCTGAAACCTAACTGGACAAATCCCTAAACAAATGGGTTTGAATTCAGAGATAAACCTGCTTTGAGCAGGAGGCTGGACTAGAGATGTCTTCACGTCCCTTCCAACATGAGTGTTTCTGTGATTGTATGGTATGATCAGATAATCCTATGTTGTTAAACTTGATTGTTTTAAGAAGTTACTACCCCCGTGCTGACTCCTGGCATCCATCAGCCGGAACCCCTACAGCTGGAATGCAGCTGGCGCACGTTCATGTTCCTCGACCATTGCAAAACTAATCCCTTTTACCTCATATTGCAACAGACTACGAATGCATACACAACTAATTAGTGTGTGTCGGTTGAAAGGGCAGTCACTTCTGGCTGAGGGCATACTCATGGCTTAAAGCTTGCTAGGTTCGTCCTTACCATCATCTGCTCTCAGCTCACCTACAAGACCACCCTCACTGATGCTGCATTAGTGCAAGCCAATTTATTCTACTCGTATTTTCTTTATTGTTATACTGTCCACAAATTCTGTTTAGGGGCCAGTATCCCAGCAAACTCACTGAGCTTGGTCCAAAGCACTGACTGCCCAAAGGCAACAGGTAGAAAAGCACAGGGAACCAGCCAGGCAATGGTCTGCAGTCTCAGACAGTGACCCCTGTGCTCCAGCTCCTTAAATGCCATCTTGTATTTCTTAGATAGAAGAAGCACACTGCATCCGGCTGGTGTTTGATGTTTGCCTGTGAGCATATACATATAGACACCTACAGTCCTTTCCTGTGAAGTGAGAGTATTTTGTAAATGTAATGGAATACTGTTTTGGTTGGTTAGAAAACAGAGGCATATAAATACAAATCTAAGCCTTGATTAGTTTTAAAGTGACTATGTATAACTAAACATGGCCAAACTTGCTGTTTTTATTTATTTGTTTCTGTTTGGAATATTAGATCCAGTCTGAAGCAATGGCCAGCTACATAGGTGCATATATATCTCTGTTGCACAAATAAATCAAACTAAAGCAGCCCAGTTCTTGTAGACTGACATTAGGATAAGTATATCTTAAGAAAGTTCTTATTCAGACTTGGCTTCAGGCAATAAAACGTCATAGATGTATAACTCCAGTGAGTGAAATTTCTAGGGAGCAAATTAGGCTAAAAACGTCTTCTAGAGACAGCTAGAAAGAAATCAGACACCACCCAAAAATAAGGCAAGCTATGCAGTAAATGTTTCATTTATTGGATTTCTTCCATTACTATTAGGGTTAAAAGACATGTTGTCAATAAAAATGGCATATTTATGGAGGGCTCTGTATTTCAGAAGCCTATTTATTGTCATTCACTCCTATAGTGCTTAATATCACCTCATGATAAAGTGTGAATAATCCCTGCATGAATGCATATTTCTACCCATTAACCATTTTATTATTAGACAGAATTATCTCTAACAAAAGCAAGAGGTACAGCTGTGGTTGAGGTGCTAAAAGGGAGGTACGTTCCTACTGAGCCATAACCATGGTTTGGGAAGCAGAGCGTAGACTGAGAGACATCAGGCTGTGTTGTGAGGTTGAAAACAAACAAAGCTCAAGGTTTTTGGTACCTGACTTTCCAATGTTTCTCCACCAAGAGCGGACAGAAAGGCCACAGCTATCACTCAAATAACACACTGTGACCTATTCGGTACGTGTGAAATCCAAAGCCACAAAGAAACCTAGCAGTAGCACCACGACCTGGTTGTTTGTTGATATTTTCCTATTTGATAGCTTTCTTGAATTTTCACATGTGGTTGTTTGTGTTGATGCAAATGACTGCGGAAGGGAGCCATGGTTTCTGTGTTTTCGTGCTGTCATCTAGGCTGCCCTAGAAAAAACTAACTCTGGAAGAGCCAGTACTGGTAAGACAGTGGGCAGATGTGTTTGCGTGGTGTTACTGGAACCGTTTCAATGTTGAAGTCTTTTTTTTTGACATTCAGAGCAGATTTAATGATCCAAGATTATTTGTAAACATGCAGACTCCTTTGAGCTGCAAACTCAAATCCCAGCCTGGTCAGCCAAAGTCCTTTTATCTTTCCAAAATAAATAGCTTGAATTTTACACACTTGCAACCTACACTGGGACCTTTTTGAGAAGACCATGAAAACGGATGACTAACCCCAGATATGTAAACATCCATCAGGAGATCCAGCTGGCAGTTAGCAGACCATATTTCTCCAATACAGACCTGGGCCTCTGGTGAGGCATAAAAGATTCCAGTACATTTTTCATAAAACAATGAATTTCCTTGGCTGCCTCTGATCAACCTCTTCCCTATCCAGTTCATTGCAATGTGAACTGGCAGGCGAACCTTCCATGCTTTTCTGCCATTCCTGTTCAAGAGACTAAAGGATTCTTGGCACCACAATGTGCCAAGGTGTAGAACGGTGACACCGTTGTCAGTAACCAAACCCCATTGGTGCACTGTACCAAGTGGTGAGAGTTACAAAAGCTTGGAGAAAGGCACTTCCACTTCCTCATTTATGCTAGAGGTCAGTTTGGACAAGAAAGCCAACACCTCTTGAAGACTGAACTTGGAGCACCCTGCTTTGTCCTTCTGCTAGCTGTTATTTAAAATCAGGTATCCAAACAATAAATCACATTTTGTGCAGTAGATTAGCTTGACTATTTTCTTTAATAAATTTGTTTCTCTTACTGTTATATGCTATGCTTTTTTAATCTTGGGTACCACCTGAGAACCTGCTACTCAAACAGGTGCTATCGACCCCTGGAGAGCTTGCACTTCCCTGAGCATGAAACAAGGAACCGTTTCATAAAGGAAAATGATACCAGTAAGATGCATAAGCTATCCTAAGTGACTTGTACTACCTTAATTACACCGTGTAATTTTGTACTTGGACTTCAAACCTCAGCTAGCAATAAGCAGCAGTTTGAAAACAAAACCATAGACTGCAGTAGGAAGAACTTGATGTTACCGTGAAAGCTAGAAAGTGGTTTCCCAGCCCTTCACAGGGCTCCTCTGAATCTATTGTGAGGTCAGAATTCCAGCTGTGGGCAACACCTTGCACAGCTAGAGCACAGACCCTCCACCTTCCAACGTGAAGCTACCAAAGCCAACTTCTGTACATAGGAACTCCATGAACAACATGGCTTGTGAGAGCAGCGCTGAGCTCCCGTCTATCGGCATTTACTCATCCGAGTAACATGACTTGTGTGAGTCATCCAGGTGTGTCATCACCCTTGTGAGCAGCCTCTCAGTAATGTTACTCACATATGTAAGGTTCTACAGAATCAGGCCCTTCTTCTGCAACCAGCTCTGGGCAAGGACTGGGCCTGTCTAGAACACCAGCTTTTGATGATGCTTAATAAGTAGTTAGCAACTCCATTGGGACTGAAGCAAAAGTGTACTTGTTTAAAAAGAAACACACAACAGATTGTGAAAAGATCTTTGAAAAACAAAACTGTGCAAGTGTTTTTTGTTCATTTGGATCAAAATAGAACACATGGCCCTGCGAAGTAAATAGGAGTCTGTCACATTTGTATTTCTAGTCTCATATTGTTCTGGGATATAAAGGCATTTTAAAAATGAAAGGGCAAACAAAAATGCAGAATATTTGTTAAGGTGTCACTCTGCAAGGCACTAGTTAGCCAAGACAGTAAGTACATAATCAAGGGCAAATAGGGAGTGTGCATGCCCGCAGACTGTTATTTAGTAAAATCTCTAAAAGTAAAGAGCAAGTTAGTCTAAAGACCAGTGGAAAAAAACAACTGTTCAATGCATTTGTACATGGAGTTAACAGTGAAGTATTTCATTAGTCATGTTTTTACTTGGTGTCTTGAAATAATCCCTTTTCTGTCTCCATATTCCCACTTAGACATTGTTCACAGACTTATTTATTTATGAAGTCTGAAGGTTAGTCCCTACCTGCTGAGACTAATTAGCCCTGTTCTTTGTGTCCTATGCAATCCTGTCTGATTAAATGTACACATTTGTTTTACTTCTTTTCATGCTTCCTTTCAGTCTACTTCTGCTTTACTGATTAATATTAAAGTTGTAAGTTGCAGTGATTTTTTTATTTCTATTTTGTCTGCATCTTTCCCTTTAGTATGCAAATTTCTATGTGAACTTTTTAATGCCTGAGAATTTGTGTTAGCCTTGTCGATCTCTGTATTATTATTATTTTCATTATTCTTTTTATAGAAGACAGTTTAGCCGAAGCCCCCAAACTCTAAATATTGCATGACAAATTGGCTTTGTTTTGGAAACCCTATGTGCTGAATGGCCCTTAGCATGAGCAGCAGGTTAGATTTCTGAAGGAATGTTTGGATTATTTAGTACAGCCTGTCCCTTGCTTTCAAACACCATTTCCATTCGGCAATTTACTAATTTCCATTGAAATTACTGCCTCTTCCCTCCCCTGTCTTCTCCACCACCACCACCACCCCCCCCACCCCCCCCCAGGTCCCCTCCTTTTGTTCCTTGCCCATGTCAAAAGTTTCCAATTGACTTGTCCATTGTTACAATTTGTCACTGCTGGAAGATCAATTTGTTTTCCCCTTCCCCTCTCACCACATTATATTCGGGGAACAGATGCCATTTCTTGCATCCGCATTATTCTGCTCCCCATTTTGTTGCTGTGCCGGCAGAGCTCTGCCGAGTGACTTTACACAACAGTGACTTTGCAGACGCGCTCCTCAGACCCCGCAGGGCAGCAGTCCCTATTGGGGGGGGGGGGGGGGGGGGGGGGGGTCCGGCCGCGCTACCCCGCGGGTAACCCCCCCGCCGCGGGACTGGCCCGGTTTCACTTTGATTTGCCCCCAGCGTGATGTTTACGCCACCACAACTTTTCACTTCTGAAGTCTGGGAGTCCTTGATTCTCCGTCCTGCCATGCTAATTAACTTCTTAGCAGTCACATTCCTTTTCCTCCTCCCTTTTTCTTCCTTTTTTTTTTTTTTTTTTTACATCAAGGACCAAATAATATTATGCCTTACTATAAAATAATTTGGAAACATCTGATCTTCAGCGAGTGATCTCGCACATTTTCATCCTGCGTGTTAGAACCATAATAAACGCGAGGAGCAAGTGCTGCTTAAGGGGAAAAAAAATAATAATAAAAGGCTTTTACTGTATTCTCGTGTTTATTATGGTTGGAGTTTCTTACCTCCAACGAGTGGCGAGAAAAAAAACGTTAACGGTTTAAAAACATAAAACAACCAACACCCCCAGCGCCCTGCCGTCACACGTACACAAATAATAAGGGCACACATCCTCCAGGAGCAATCCGGACTGCGAGGAGATGCTATGTTTATTAACGCTCAGGATGGAAAAGTTGGTGCTTTCCGAGGGGCGAAGACAGGGGCGCCAGTTTGGGTGCTGCTCCCCTCCTCGCTCCCCCCACCCCGGGTCCTGCAGCTCTGGGCTACAGCGCAGAGTTTTTATTCCATGTCAGTGTTTTCCTGCCCCCTCCCCTCCAGCTCCCATGCCAAAAAGGATCATTGTTAGTTTCCTACTTCCCCCACCCTCCTCCTCCTCCTTCCCCCCTCCCGCGCCCCAGACCTGTTTATTTATGCAGACGTCACCGTGGAGACCCCGCCCCCTCCTGCATCTCATTAAGTGCCTGGTGTGTTTCTCGCTCCCTGTCAATAATCCCGGATCCCAGACTTCTCCGTTCCTCCGGATTTCGATCCCCCTTTTTCTATCTGTCAATCAGCGCCGCCTTTGAACTGAAAAGCTCTCAGTCCAACTTCAACTCACTCAAACCCGAGCGGCACAGGCTTCCCAATATCCGCGGCGGCTGCCCCCCCGTTACAGCTGACTTCTTGGGTTGGTTTGTTGCATTATTATTTTTTTTCCTTCCCCCCCCCCCCCTCCCCTTCGCCCCCTCCCCCCCCGTCTCTCTATTTTTTTATTATTACTAATTTTTCCGCGAGTGCGTGCGCGGGTGCGCGCAGTGCACGCCGAGCAGCTCCCTGGAAGAAAGAAAGAGAAAATCCCGAAGAAGGAAAGGAAGAAGCCTAAAGTCACTGGTGCAAAGAAGCAAAGAAGAGACATTTCCCTCCCCTCCTCCTCCCTCTTTTCCCCTCCCCAGGAGGAAAGAGAAGGGGAAGAAAAAAAAGAAACTTTCACCTTGGACTCTTATTTTTTTGGTGCAAACTTTCCCCCCCCTTCTTTTTTCCTCCCCCCCCCTCCCCCCCATTCCCCTCCTTTTTTTTTTTCTTTTTTTTTTTTCCCCCTTCCCCTTTTTGCAAAATTGCTGCTGGTGGGTGAGGCAGGAGGAAAATGCCGCAGCTGAACGGCGGTGGAGGGGACGACCTGGGCGCCAACGACGAACTGATCTCTTTCAAAGACGAAGGGGAGCAGGAGGAGAAGATCTCCGAGAACTCCTCGGCGGAGAGGGATTTAGCTGATGTCAAGTCGTCTCTCGTCAATGAATCAGAAACGAATCAAAACAGCTCCTCAGACTCGGAGGTACGGGGGAAGCCCCCCGCGGGGCCGGTTCGGGGCGGCGGGCGGGCGGGGGTCGCGCAGCCTCGCCGCGGCCGGGGGCGCCGGGTCCCGCTCCCGCCGGCGCCCAACTTTCCTCCGCGGCACCAACTTGTAACGATGCCTTCTGTTTTGTTCTGTTTGTTTCTCCTTCTCCCCGCACCTTTCCCGTCTTCTTCGCCTTTTATTCCTCCTCCTCCTCCTCCCTTCTCCTTCTTTTCTTACCCCCCCCCCCTTAAAAACCCCCAAACAACTCACCCTCCTCCCCGACTGCCCCACGCCGACCCCCGGCTCTCTGGCAGGCCGAGCGGCGGCCCCCGCCTCGGTCCGAAACTTTCAGAGATAAATCCCGGGAAAGTTTAGAGGAAGGTGAGTACGGCGGGCCCGGCCGCCGCAGCCCCGCACCGCCCGCAGCCCCTCCGCCGGGCGCCCGGCTCCTCTTTCGGGGACACTTGCTAAACAAAGTTTTCCTTCCCCCCCCCCCCCCCCCCATTCCTCCCCATCCTCTTTCCCTTCTTTCCCCCCTGTTGCCCCCTTCCCTTCCCCGTTCCCCGCTCGTGTCTCCCCGCCATGTTAGCTGCGAAGAGGCAAGATGGAGGGTTGTTTAAGGGCCCACCATACCCGGGTTATCCCTTTATAATGATCCCCGACCTCAGCAGCCCGTATCTGCCCAATGGATCGCTCTCTCCGACGGCGAGAACGGTAAGTGCCTTTTTTTCCTCCCCTCCTTTCCCACATCCCCCCCGCTCCCGCCGCGCTCCCCGTTGCCCCTCTCGCCGCCCCCCTTTCCTCCCCCCGTTCTCCCCCCAGCGCCGCAAACCAAACTTTCCAAACTTCGCTTTTGGGGGTTTGTTTACACTTCGCCAATTTTTTTTTTTTTACGTTCTTTTTATCCCTTTTTTCCTTTTTTCTTCCCCCCTCCTTTTTTCCTTTTCGTTTTGTTTACTTTCAGTTTTGTGGGCAGATTTTTTTGGAGCCCTCTAACCTCCCCTGCGGGGGGGTTGGAAGAAAAAGAAAACCCAAACAAAATCCAACCACCACCTAATCCAGCCTCAAAACAACAGGAAATCATAACAAAAACACACGACAACCCAAGGAGTTACTTTTTTTTGGGGGGGGAGGGGTTGTCTGATTTTTTTTCTCGTTCCCTTTTCCCCCCATCTCGCTGGGGACGGGGGGGGTGTTGTATTTTCTCCCGGCCCAGCTTGGGATCCGCTCCCTCCAAACTCTCCGTTTTCCATGGAGATCCGTCGCCTCCTGCCCTCCTCCGTGGCGGCTGGGCCGGCTCCCCCTCCCCTTTCCTCCCCATTAACCCTCTCCTGCCCTCGCCCGCCCCGGCCTGCGGCGAAGGCGATTTCCTTGTGCCCCTCCCGGCCGTGGACGCCGCGAGTTATGTCCGGCCTCAGCGCTGCCGGCCCTGCGGCGACTCCGCGCCCTTCGTCCCTCCGCGCCCGCCGGGAGCGCGGCACCGTGCCCGGTACCGGCCGGGGCCCCTCCTCACCTGGGCTGTGCTGCGGGCGGCGGCCCCGGCGCGGCTCTGCCTTCGGGAGCGCTGTGCGGAGCAGGGGGGAGGAAGAGCCGGAGGGGTCAGGGCAGAGCGGAGGGCTGAGTCCGGAAACAGAAATCGCCTCGGTTAGCTCTAACAACGGCGGCAGCAACAACCGAAAATAATCAGACAACTCGAGCAAAATTCCTCCTGGAAGTGTGCTGGCAGGAAAACAATTTGCTGAAAGCGGCCGGGCTTTTGTTGTTGTGGGTTTTGTTGTTTTTTTTTTTCTCTGTTTTGATTTTGTTTTTTCCCTTTCTTTAACCCAGGGCTCGGCGGGGTGTGCTCGTCCGCACGCCTGTGCCTGGGGGTAGAGCAAGTTTTAACCCAGATCTCAGGGAAACTTTGGGGTCTGCTGGTTGGGTTTGTAGTCCCGGCTGGTTTTCCGCTTGTAGCGTCACCCTCGGTGCGCTCTGCTCTGACGTTAGGTTTCTCCAATGTCACCTTTTCGTTCCTTTTTAAAGAGTTTTTAATGCTTTTTGGCTAAAACCACCGGGACTACAAAACACTCCCTACCGATGGGTTTAGCATTGCTGTTTTGGTTCTTTGAAACCTGAAGCGTCCTCGCCATCACCATGTGTGTGTTTATACACTTCCCCCCCCCTCCTTGTGGTAACACGAGATAGCGATTTACAATAATAGATGCACTGTTTGGTAGATGTTGAAGCTGTACTAATGACCGAGGGCTTGGACAACTCGGGTGTATCAGATCTACAAGTGTTTAAAAGCATTAAAATATTAAACATCGGGTCGGTCTTGCTTTCACTTAGTAGAACGTCAGTATAGGCACGGGTTAGTAAGCGCAGAGTGGCAGGGAGGTAGCGAGGGAGGTTTTCTGGCTTGGCGTGTATTTAGGGCTGTGGTAGGGATTTATGTTGGTCACTTCTAAGGCTCTTCTTGCAAGGAGGTGATTTCTGGGACCCTGGCATGGGGGTGACTGCCGTTTGCAATTGTAATGATTGGGAGGGGAATTCAGGGGCTTGAATGCATTATATTTTTCCTTTTGAATACACTCACCCACATGTATATGGATGATGGTGATAAATTCCAAATTCTATAAGCACCAGGATCCAGATGGCACAACAATCTTTGTTACAAATCACTTTGTTGCAAATTGTGAAGCTTTGTGTTCTTTTTTGTTTTTTAATCCCCTTCCCCTCCTTTTTACCTTAAATGCATTCCACTGTTCCAAGGGTAGGCTAATAGGAAGCATACCTCTGCTGCCTTTTTCTTTAAGCATTTTTCTTTCTATAGCTACTTCTTTATTTTTTCCTCATTACCTTTATTATATATCCTTTCCCTCCTAGCATGTGAGGATAGGATGCCATAGCAGTTAGCTTTCCTGGCAGTCTCCTTCTTCCCCATGCTTCTTCCACAGTTAAAAAAGGCCTCCATAGGAATGCTGGGTTTGTGTGAATTCAAGGTGCTGTGCAGCAGATTCCAGGTTGGGTTATTGTTGGTATGGCAGGTGGCCTGCTTGTGTTATCTGATGAGTTCTGAAAGGATATTTCCACACTCAATAGGCGATTTTAATTTTCTTATTTCCACATCCAGGCTCTAGCAGCCTTCTCCTATCTTCTTAACCTTATTCTTTCACATTCTGTATGCTTGTTTGTTTGCCTGCCACTTAATTATAGCTGGGAAAAATTAAAGTTGTTTATTTAGGCCTAAGAGCAGAATATTATAAAGATTCAGCGGGGTAGCTGTTGGCTGTCACACACTGTTCTGAGGTGGATTCTAGTTCTCTGCTGTACCAGCTTTGAATTCCAGGCGAACTAGATCTTTCTCTTGTTTTTTTTTTTTTTTCCTCTCTCTTTTTTTTAATACAGGTTGAACATGTATAAATGATTCTACATAATTATGGATTTGATTTTTATTTATGTAGTTTATCCTGAAGCCATGTTTGTTGGGTTTTAGAGCATGCAAGGTAAAGAGGTGATGCAGATATGTAGCAAAATTGGTTTTCCTTTTCTTTTGCTGTTGTAGAATATTAAAGGTCTGTGGGTGTGGTTAGCTTTTACATTTTTGGGTTTGTTTTATTTTCACCCTGGATTTTTTCTCTTTTATTTGGGGATGTAGCAGGGTTATTGTGCTTTGTAAACGTACCTGTAATTGTCTGTTCAAGAGCAAACTCGTGGGCAGCAATTTCAGGAATGTGGAGAATTACGAAGTATCATAAATTCTGCTTATGATAAATAATATATTAAATCAAGAATAATGCTTTAAATGCTGCAGACTCTACGAAGCTTGATAGGAACAATTTTATTTTTAAAAGTCATAGATTTTTTTTTTTTGCATGCTAATCTTGCTTCTGATGGAATACTGTGGATTGCTTTTGAGAATAGATGTGTATTAAATAGAAGTCTAGTCAAATAGTCATGAAGTAATGCATCTGACAGTGCCAGTGCCATACCTGTGTGTGCAGAGGGGCTGGGGTAGCTGACTGTTGGGGAGAATAAAAAGGATAATGTTTTCCATTAGAGCTGGAAAATGAAGAATTGGTGTGTTTAATTTTTATCCTAAATCTAGAGCTTGGTTAATGCTTTCGGTGAGGAAACAGATGCATTGTGATTTGAGAAAACCCTGCTGGCAGTTAGTCTTACTTTTGCTGGTGCTGTTTTATCTTCCTTTCCCTTAAATTGAGGCTTGCTGAGTGAGACTGTAGGAGTAAGCTTGTGTCTGGTCCTGAAGTTCGGGAATTGGAGAGAGCTGTGGTGGAGAGCAGCCCCCTCGCCCAGATTTTTTACATTCAGGAGGATACTTTTTTTCTGTAATTGACTTGAAAAATGGATGTTTTCCCTCCATCTGCTGAATCAAACAACATAATCCTTCCCAATACAAAAGCTGAAAGCCCTGGGGTGTGAAGGGTTAATGGTGGTCCTTTTTTTTTTCCTCCCTCCAATTGTTTTGACAACACTTTTCAAAGTGTGACATTCCAAGCCCTTGCAATACAATGTAATATTACTGTAATTACACAGGTCATTACATTTTAAATAGAGAACAATAAAATGCTTATCGCACTGAAAAAGAACAGGTGTTCTTGCCCTTCTTTGGTATTTATGCTAATTGTTTTTCATCTCCTTCAGAAATATTTATGGCTGGCGTGTTAAGGTCTCAGTCCCGATGTGACAATATTAATTCTTTACTAATCTTTATGGTTGAGGTTTAATGTCTGCAGTATGGATTATAGTATTAATGTCCACCAGCTAGTTTAATAATGTAGATACAACTTAGTATGTCAGCACTTTGGTACTTTATGATACATAGCTATTCAGTGGGGAGTGAATTATTTGATTTATATTCTTTATTTTATTTTTTTTTTAATTGAACGGACATGATTTTAATAAAGTTTCTGGACTTGTGTAAAAACAAGCTATTAAATAAGAACTGATGATCCTGTGGTGTAAATCAAATGGAACCTCCATAAAGAAACTTTCCTCATGCTTAATTAGGTAGATTGCTGAATCACTTTGCTATAGCATTAGCATAGCTGGTATACACTGGCAAACAGACCGTGTTTGTTAACTTCTTTTCTGTAAAGAAGCTGATTTATTTGTAATTCTCCTCTTTTTCTTATTTATTGATTTTTATATATAATTTTTTAACTTCCCCTGATAAGATTTCATTCTGGAGCAAATGCTGCATGGCTGAGTCAATCAGCTTCTCTTTAGGGGGCTATGAAAATTAGTTGGAGAGAAGTTTCATGTTTCTGGGCCCTTGGAAAACAATATAATGCAGTACTGTTACTTGAGTGTACAGGATAATTGCAGGACTGCACTTCATTAAACATAATATTTGCTTTGGAAATCGAACAATTTTAATAGGTGCACCAGTGGCTGATCTGTACTGAAAGAAAGAAAATACAGTAGGTGCCTTTCCAGGTTTTTTGAATGCATTCATACATGGGCTGATGATGTTAAGTGGGGTGGGTTTTTGACCCCCCCCCTCCTTCCTCTTAGTTTTTTTTTTTGTTCAAGCAAATATGTGCTGATTTGTCAGCTGAAGAGGGGGGGGGGGGTTGGAGGGTGGGGGTGGGAAGAGTATGGTGTAGCTTTCATTGGAGCTTGTAAACCGGAATGTAGGTAGAAATGGTTTAAATTTGTCAAGACTTTCATGACTGGGCCCCAAAATCAGATAAAAAATGTGGTGTAGAGAAAAAGGACAGCTGCAGAGTTTTTGTGTGGACGTGTGTTTCTGTACCATGACTAAAAACTCTGAGGACCTTTTCCCAGCTGTCTGGGAGTTATGTGGAAGTTGGATTATTGGCAGTTAAGCATGAGACAACCTGGATTTAGCAAATGCTCTCCTACACAGGAAGCAGATGACATTATCCTGGGGGAAGGGAGGAGATCCTTCTCCAGGCACAGCCCGGGGGGGAGACGCCTGCTCCCCCCCCAGCCTCCCAGCAGCCAAAACTGAGGGCTGGCCATAGGCACATATGAAAGCACTCGGGTTGTCAAGTCTGGGGCTTTTTATATTTGTTTTTTTTTTTGTTTGTTTTTTTTGTGAAATCAGGCAGTTTTCTCACACATTGGGGCTGTTGTGAGAAGTTTTGCTTTTGGGGGGGGGGGGGGGGGGGGGGGTGTTGAGAGGTTTTGTGGGGGAAAAGGCTTAAAGCTTTGCTCCCCGGGCACCTCCTCAGTACCAGGTCCTGGCAAACATGTAAGTAAGCCTTAAAACTTTGACTTCTAATTGGGCACATTTGTGAAGGAAATGGTTAATTTTACAACCAAAGGCAAACTTGCACCTCTACAGGTCTGCTGAAAGAAATGTGCCACAGTCGTTTGCTGGCAAGCACCGCAGGGTCATAAATCCACGGGGTTTATTTACAGCCTATAACACTTATGAATGTTAAGATATTTGACGCCACGCTGGCCTTATAATATCCAAGGTCCACAGACACTGGCAGTGGGTCAAATTTCTTTCACTAATTATAAGCAATGAGAGATGGAGTGTGGTGCTGGGGGTGCAAGGGGGAGAAGATATGGAAATCCTCTCTTCTTTCCCCACCCGAAAGCGGAGACTGTTTCTGCTCCTCCTCCCAACTGCTGGTTTGTGTTTGTGCCTCTTTTTTGACATAGGCTCCAAAGTTTATAATTAACGCTTGCAGTGCTGTAAGGGGCTGTGGGTGATGCTGAAGAAGTTTAAGCACAGCTCGCGTCCTTTACAGAGGTCTCAGCAGTATTGTGCAGTATTTCCTAGATACCGACGCAAGCAAACATTTAAAGACAGATGACACCTGGAAATGTCCTTTAATTTTCTCGGGTCCCACTGAGCTCAGGGGTGTGGGGGGAAATTGCATCAGGTTTTATGCAGAAGGTGGATGCTTGGGAATATGTATATTAGGCTGTTCTGTGCATATAAAACAGGGCCCCTTAAAAAGCAGCAAAAGCCCATGTTAAGGGGAAACATTCGCTGAATGAATTAAGGTGTTGAGGTTAGAGGTAGGTTTTAGGGGAGAAGCCTTGTGTCCTGCTGGAAGGGGCAGTCTGGGATGGATGTGTAGGTCAGTGTGTAAGGGCGAGGAGGGGAGCAGGGTGATGGGGTATTTTGGGAGGGGGGAGGCATGGTGAGAGCAGAGAGGCCGCTGGAGAGTAATTGGAGGACAAAGGAGGGATGTTGGAGCGGGAGGAGAAATCGTAGAAACTTGGAGGGGGCAAGAAACCGCCAGTATTTGAAGGCCAGTGTTTGAACGGATGGTTGGAGGGGAAGCTTGGGATCTGGGGATTGACTCTTAAGTGTCAGGAAAGTCTGGGGCCCGAGGAGAAATCCTGCTTCACTCAGCAAAGCTCGTGATTCTCAGCTCGCTCCCCATAAAACATGCTTTGCCAGAGCGGACAGTCAGATTTGAAATGCTGCATTTTGTCTATGCTGGGGGTGCGTGTGTGTTTTAACAAGATAATGCGGCAAATTGGATGTGCTTAGGTATTACTTTTAGCTTTAATTTCTCCAGCAGTTGATTTTTTTGGGCTCCCTGTAGGTTACTGTTGTGCTTGGAGACTAATTGAAGCAAAAGGCATGGTTATGTGTGTGGTGGAAAGCTGCGCTCCTTTGCCCATATGTTTTTCTTCTGCAAACCATGTAAAACTCGACTTTAAAAAAAGAGAAGAGAGGGGGATGTCAATTGGGCCCTTCCACAAATAGCTGTACAGTTTTGTTGAAGGTTTTATGCATTTCCCTAATCAATGGAGCGCTGTGACTTATTAGCCCCCGGGGACAGATCTGAATCCCCCAGCCCCGCACTGCAAAGCTGGCGTGGTATTGTACCTTTTTAACAGGTTATCAACAGGGATGTTCCTCCTGTTCCCAAGGCACTTCCCACCCCTTCCAGCATCTCCCCCCCTCTCTGATTCTTTCCGGCAAAATCTGTTCAGTCTCGCGCCTTTGTTTTAGGCTGGCTAAACCCTCGACCCTTATTCTTCGTGGGGTCACGCTCAGGCAACCGGGCAGTGCTGAATGAGTTAAGTCGCTGGCTGAAGTTTGGCTTCATGCAACTGAATTTGAGGCCTGGTAGGCATTAGCAGGGCACAGCACATTTACAGAGCTTAATTAGTACGCGCTGTAATTGTTCATGGTCTGCCAGAAGGAGTAATGTTCAGGAAAAGTGGAGTCGTTCTTCTGCAGTCTTCAGTTTTAAAACGATAAATCACTTGCATATTTGTGCAGTGATTCAAATGGAGCTGAGACCTCTCCATCTCAACATGTGGTAAATTGTAAAGTCAATGAATTGCAGATGTAGGGTACAGCAGATTCTCTAAGAAAATGCAGAATGAATGGGGAAGGGTGATGCCATAAATACGTACTGAGAAGATAACTGGGTTTCTGCTTGCTGTGCCAATTATGATGTACTAAAGATATTAGCAATTTTGTTTCAATGTATTTGGTTAAAATTTCTTTAAATATAGGGGTTCCATGTTACTTCATTGGGTGAGGTTTTTATTAATGCTCCAGAACAATGGGTTTCATATGGAAATGCACGTGATAGCCATATTAATACAAATTAATTCATCATGGGTAATGTTGTAGCTGTTACTGAAGGAGTTTATAGTGATGGGATGCTTGAAAATGTGGCTGCAACAGCTTATAAGAAATGTTGTGGTAAAGGATGCCTTTATATTCTAGGTGGGGGAAATACTGGCAGTACTCTCACTGTGGCATTTTGTATCTGCCTATAATTCCTTCCAACTTCGGAGAGACTTTCTGGGTGTGTTAATCCACCAGCCTAGATCCTGTTCTAAAAGAGCAAAATACAAACAAATCCACACTGTACAGATTGACATCGTAAATGCCCCGTATTGTTTTATTTTGAATGCGGAGAATGTGTGTCACTCTTACTGCTGTGAAATCTTGTCTTCCTTGGGCTTGGTCCAAGATCCATTGAAGTCAGTGGAAAAAAAGCCTTCTATTAATAATGAAGGGCTTTGGATCAGGCCCCGTGTGTCTTGAACCAGTGGCCAACTTCTTCAAAAGTGGGTAAAGGTATTGAAAAAGCCAAACTCGACTAAATGTCATATTGTTATATTGCTGCTTCTGTGGCATCCTTCACTCTTGGAGGGGAAAATAAAACATTAAAAGTTATGTTTCTAATGGTGTTTTCTTACACAAGCTCCTGCTTCTGCAGTATCTGACTTACCCACAGAAACCCAGAGAATTCTGGCAGAATCAGGCTCTGGTCTGAGGCTGCGTAGCATGTCGGTACTGCTTTTCTAATATGAGTAGGTGGATTTGTATGGAAGTTGTAAAAGTTAATGGTTGCTCTCTGACTCATATGCTGCTGGTTTCAGCAAAGAAGAAATGATGACAGGAAAATGATAGAAATTACAGGAGACAAGTAGGCTTTGGTAAGCGGAGAATGGATTTGCCTTGTTTCAAATGCTTTTGCTGCTTGCTGAAGGAAGTGCAAGGGAGGGAGAAGGTGGAAGGGCAGCTTCCTTTTGTAGTCAGATGTTTTCAGTCCCAAACTCCTGCAGGTATTTGGCCAGGAAGTGATCAGGAGGGACTCTCTTGTGGTAAGGGTTCCATAACCACTTTGTTAGCCCTACTGATACAGTTAGGCCTGACTAACTGTTCTCCCCTCTTGGGAGAACAGGTTTTAATGCCCTAGGCTCCATGGGAAGTATGATTGCATACCTAATGGCTATCAGGTATGAATATGTAATTGTCCTCAACCAGTATCTATCTCACAGCTTTGTAGGGCTCTGTGGAGTGTCTGTGGCATGAAAGATGCTGTATACAACAAAATCAGTGGTTGTTTTTTTATTTCACTGGTGATGTTGATGTAGCTGAGACACCAAAAAATTCCAAAAGGAGCATGTGGAAGTAATAGTTACAAAATGCTAACCTGAAAATACTGCAGAGGGACTTCCTGGGGAATATGAGAGATTCTTGGATGTTGATACAATAGAAACAAGTCATCCTATATTAAGAAAGGAAAAAATAGAGCAAGAAAAGGTGGGGGGTGTACCTCTTTGGGCGTATCCAAACTCCCACTGGAGTCACTGACTCCCTAAATACTGATCTGGAAAAGTCTGAGGCTATAGGCTTTTCTGTTCTCAAGACAAGCCACTAATTGATTTCTAACTGATGCAAATATTTAATAAAGGTTCTCTTGGAACTGTTTTAAACCCTAGCCTGAATAATTTTAACTTGGTTAAACCAGTGAACTGGTTTGGGAGCATACACAGTAAGAGGTTTGCATTGGTTTAATTAGATTTAAGAGATTTATAAAACCAGGGCCACTACTGTGACACAGGCAGGGTCTGGAAGACTGTATATAGATGCTGCATTGATCTACACCCAGGCTGAGCAGACTGCCATTGAAATTACGCTATTATAAATGTTTGCCAATATTAAAGAATCCAGGGGAAGGCATGACCTTGAATGAGCACATCAGAAGAATAAGATGGCAATCACTGTTTCTACCTTTGTTTTCTCTGGGCCATTGGCAAGAAGGTTTTCTCCCTTTGGAAGGAGTTATAGATTATAGTTGTTTGTCTGGAAGTCAAGTTTTCGAGGTTTTTATTGTTATTAACCAAATGTCTCCATTTACTTCTATCCCTGTTATATTTCCCTATGGGCTTTTTCTTAATTCTTAAAGTACACTGTAAAATGTAGTTTAAAACATGTCTGTGTCAGTTAAAAAACACCAAACAGACAAACAAAAAGTGCTTTACAGGAGCTAGTCACAAACATAACTACTGTATGGGTCACAGAACTGCTGTGTAAAGAATATCCACAGAGCTTATTTTATCTGGATAGCAGCTAAATATCTTTACAATCCCCAGGGTTATTAAAGGCCAAATGCCTGGTATACGTAGGTAGTTTATTTTCCATTGGAATCTGCTGCTCAGCTACATTACTTGCGAGTACTTTGTTTTTAATTTCATAAATGTGAAATTAAATTTCATCAATATGGAATTAAAAAGTCAAACCTGGAACCTGGGTGTAGCTGGGTGGCTGTAAATGGGAATTGGTGTGTCGCTGTGCTGCTGCTGTGCCCAGTTATGGGACTGGTTCTGTGGGCACATCTGTGTATATGCATGTGATGTGTATTATTCGTGAGCGTATAGTCAGTTATCAGGTGTCTATTCAATTTTAATTGACAATATGAGATTCCTGTGGTTACTCTGTGCACAGATTGCCTTGGGGCTCTACAGGGTTTGTGGGAAGAAAAGCCTTGACAAGTTTCCATTAAGCCCTGAATCAGGCAATTGGAAAAGAGGAGAATGAAAGGAGCTGAAAAGAGGGAAAACTTGTTAGTGTTGCATTCTACGTTTGCAACGAGAAACCTCTTTTAGACAAGAGTGGTTCTCAGGCCAAGAATTTCAAACTCGCAGAGAAACCTGTCCAGAACACAAAAGTTGTTTGAACGGAGTGCAGAATTGTCACAGTAATTAGAGCAATCTCCGTTTACTGAGTGGCAGCTTTTATAAAGGACAGGGGATAAAGGGTTCAAATTCATCTTTCTCTCTCCGATTCACTTCTGATGTACTGCTTCTGTGTATGTATGTGTA
Organism: Pezoporus wallicus; assembly: GCF_028554395.1. Classification (NCBI taxonomy): domain Eukaryota; kingdom Metazoa; phylum Chordata; class Aves; order Psittaciformes; family Psittacidae; genus Pezoporus; species Pezoporus wallicus. Next base: position 5,354,415 of record NW_026640883.1, read on the forward strand.
TGTGAAGGAGTGTGTGTGTGGCCACATTTTCAGCTACTCATCATTTGATTGCCCTTGTTTTAAAAGAAGGACTGAGGTTTCTTCTTCCTGCCGAGAATGACATTTTTCAGGCATTTTGCTTTTAGTTATTTTTTACTGGTGCTGTGATTTCATATTCAGAAATAAGAGGATGCTTTGGGGAATGTGCTTGTGCTTGGCTGGAGGAGGAACCCCAAATACTTCTCAGTCAGTTTCTCGATCCTGCATCTTTGACTCTTAGGAGCAGTCCGTTCTTTTAATAGGATTACTTGTGGAAGCAGGAAAAGTGAATGAATAAGGCTTGGACCCTTAAAGTTTATCCTCTTGCCACTGCAAGGTCTGTCCGGAACTACTGAATCAGCTGGAGTTTTGCCATTGGTCTTATTAGGGGAAGGATCAGGCCTGTGGATTACATGAGACTGAGCCTTGTGAGCAAGCCAAGTAAAACTGTAAAAATCAAAGTTGTTGCTGTGTGTGATGCAGGAGTGTCTGGAGGCCTTGTTCTGAGCTCCTTTTGGTCAGATGCTACACAGAGGAAAATGGGAGTGAATGAGTGAGCAGTGTGGGTGTTCTTGCCCAAGGAAGAAAACGTGACTGCTAAATTTCCTGTATGCCTTTGCTTTGAAAGAAAAGGAAATATTAAGCTCCTTGATTTTTTTCAGTAATTATCCCGGGTGCAAAGTTAGTCATTTTGATGTCCGTTTACTTAGCTGTTCAGGCTTTGTGATTGCCTTCTATTTGTTCTCCCTGAAATAATGTAGGATCTCTGCTTTGTAAAGGCTTGGAGGTAGCGACCTTGGCTAATTTATTTAATCATTTAGTTAGTGTTATGTTTCTCCCCCTCATTCACCACTATATCTGAATGCAGAGAGAGAGAGAGGAGCCCTTTAGGCTGATGTCTTGTGTTTCTCTGTATCACGTTGTCTTCAAGGCCTGTGGCATGGCTGGTTAGGCGTTGTGTTGGGATCCTGTGAGCGATGTATGTCTAATTCATCCTTCTTCGGAGATCTGGGATCAGCCAGCGTGTGCGTCAGGTTCCTTAGATACGGGCAGAGGAAAAAGGAATGTCTTGCTGCTGATGACAGAAACGTTAAAGCTAATACAGACTCAATTTTGGCTCAGGTCATGTGTGGCTTTTCTATGCAGGTATTTTCTCCACCTCCACCTCTCTCAGTTATTTTCCACCTCATGATGATGATGATGATGATGATGATGAAGAATTTGGGTAGATCTTTTTATATTTTAGCAAAAAAGCAGATTGATTCCCCCCCCCCCCCCCCTCCCCCGAGTTGGCCTCTAGCATGAAAAAGGTGTGGAAAACTTGCTTGTCTTGGAGCTTGCACTGCAAAAATGCCTGTTGGTGTGCAGCAAAGCACACTTCTGAGTACAGCTCCTCAGAGCACTCATTGCCCTGGTTCACTTGCCTATGAGTGTGCTGTGTTTTCTGAACGGGTAGAAGTCATCCTGTAGGCACAAGGAGGAGTTGGGAGACAACGATTTTTCCTGGCAGTAGTGCTGAATGGCTGATGCAGTGTTGGAGCACAGAGTTGGGTCTGTGTGTTGGACAACGTCACGGTCAGGTTGAACAATGTCTCCATTTTTAGATGCTGCTGTTTTGTCTTGACCACTGATGGTTTGCAGACCAGTAGTGATGTCTGCCATCCTGAAAGAGTACCCAGTGTGGTACTAATTGTACCAGGACTAATTGTTCATGAGAATGTACTTGTTGCAAATTATGGACCTCTCTTGAACGTGGCTTTTTCAGTCCTATCCCTTGTGCATTATTTTCTCAGCTGGTAATTAATTTCTCAGTTTGGTAATTTGTCAGTAACTGGCATCTCTTCAGTAATGAGTGCTCTGTAGTAATTCTCCATCACTGAGGAGTAATTGCTGGCCGTATAAAGTCGCTGATCCCTTTCATTTGCCAGCTGGATAACCTTTCTTGTTACACTGTTATGACCAAGTTATCCATCACAACAAAGCCTGACTACATATACAGTCCGTGCCATGGCTTGATACATGGAGAAAGGGCTGGAGGAAGCCTGTTTTAAGTCATGGTTGCAAGCAGAAGCTCGTGACTGCAGGAGAAAGCTTTTATTTGATTTTACCTGTGTAAATCTAGCTCAGCCTAAAAAAGCAGGTTTTGAGTTTAGTCGTAGTGGTGACTCAAAGCAGCCAATGTTCTCTTCTCACTGTGTGGCATTTCCTCAAGCTTGCCTTTCCGCCTGGCTCTGTCTTGCTTTTCTACCTCCCATTGGGGGTCGTTTCCTAATGCAGTGGTAAGTGGTTTGGAGGTGCTTTCCTTCCCAGGAGCTGGTGGTGCAAATACAGCCCCATCCTGCACATGCACCAGGCTTGTCTGCATGTCAGCCCTCTGGAGGCTGGTCCTCAGCCCAGCTGGGTCCATGCATTTGGTCTTGTAGGATTGTGGCCTAAGTCTGTGGGCCCAAGAGTGTCAAATACAAAGTCCATTTTGGAAGCAAAGTAGTTGAATTGGGAAAGAGGGTAAAGATAATAGTGGAAAGATGGTGCAAATGAGAAACAAAAGTTTTTCATTTACACTCCCTGCTCTTGCTCTGGTTTGGGGATCTAAGTAGAAAACAGGCAGTTTTTTGAAGTCTCGTGAGTTGCTTGTCAGCATCTGCCCACACCTAAATACCTTTCACGTTTGTTTTGGTTTTTCCTGCTCCTTGAGCACGTTAGCTAGTGCCACAAGGAGTGAGCTGAATTCTTCCTCTTCTTTTCTTTTCCCTTTCCCCCCCCCCTGCTGTTGGAATTGTTTGTTAAATTCCAATTAAAGGGCTTGTTAAGCACCTGTACAAACCCACGGCCATTGTTAAAGGACTAATTTGAGGACAATGGGGTTAACACAGGTGTACATAAGTGCAGAATTTTGATTGCAAAGTCTCTTTATTACTCTGTGTGCATAGGAAAGAAAGATTTTCAAATCCCAGATACAATTTGTAGGACAAGCCTTTGGAAAAAGGGTAAATGGGGAAGGGAAGAAGTGTCTGAACGTGTTCAGGCATGGCACTGAACACATATGAAATGGAAAGTTAAAAGGAAATAAACACTACACTCCTCTTTCCTCCCTACCTCACCCTCATACCACTTTCATGGAGTCACTTTTCAAGGTATAGCTGCATGAAGGTGGTTGGTAGTGATCTTGCACACTGATTGCCTTCAGAGTGATCACAGCTAAACCTGAATGTTTGCATGGTACTGGGACACTGCTGGTTTGTGGTGCCAGCAGTTACCAGCCCCAGTTGTATATTGATATGATCAGTAAGTTGCATTAGGTGTACATTCACGTGGGTATGCTTTGTTTGGTAGGAGCAAAATCGAGGGAGTTGGGCTGTTTAACTCTCAGGATTTCTTTTCTCTGAAGCTGAACATGTGTATGTTTCCAACAGTGACCTACTATCTCATGCCACCAGAGTTGAAACCCTCTTAAGGTGGTAAGAACATCAATAAAAGCCAAGAGGATGAAGTCCTAGAGTCTGTAGGACATCTGCTTCTGGTATTCTGTTACGTTGATAGAGATTTATGGTTTTGTATAACTTGATGAATATCTAGCAATGGATCATCTTTCTTTGGGGTAGTTCCAGTAAAGGCTAAAAGAGGTTCTTGCAGAATGAAAGCTAAGATCCATGTCCCTGCTGTCACAAGTGGTTTAAATTGAGATTGGTTTCTCATGTAGTTTCATCTTACTTCACTTTCTTTCCTACTGATGGGAGTTCCTCCATGCAAGGATCAGACTTTCTCTATTAAGTACCCCATGCATTTGGGGTACAACAAACTAATAAGTAGGAATAATTATTAGTGGTTAGGTAAACATCCAGATCAGTTTATCCTCATGGTAATTCGCCTGTTAGAACGCATCTTGACTGCTACAAATAGGTTTGGTATTTGGCATTTCTGTTTATGTAGGAGGGGAGAAAACGGCCGTTGGCTGTGAAATGGTTCAGAAGTTACTTGCTGTTCTTTCTTGATGAGTAATAACCTAGCTGAGTGGCATAATGGGAGTCTTGGGTATGGAAGGGATCGAGAGGGAAATTTATAGTTCCCCGCATTGGTTATACACCAGCGTCATTGTGCATGCTCATGTGCTCAGAGGAGGACTAGTTACCTTCCAAACAGTGTCATGCAACCTGGCTTATACTGGTTATATTATAGCTAACAGCTTCTACAGTTATAGTTTAACAATATATAGTAGTCGTATATTGGTAAAGAGTTAAATCGCCATTCTTTGTTAAAGGTTAATTTGAAGTTACGAAAATAAATATATCTCACTGTTTTGAGGATGTCTGGAAGATGGCTAAAAATAGTCTTTCAATGAGTTGTCATGGTTTGGTCCACTGGAGAGAGGTATTTTTCTCTTTGGTAGGTAGCGTGACCTTATCCTGCCAAGGAGTGTAGTTGCACTAAGATAATGAGTAGTGATTTGTCCTAAAACTTTAAGTAGATTAACCTCTGAATTGCAAACTGTTGAGGTGATCGTATTTCTGGCAGGTGATGTAAGTTAGTGGTTACAATGGTTCTTTGCAGTTGTGTGAGTTTTTTTGCAATAAGTAGAACTTTTTATGGGTGAAAGACTTAATTTCCTCTCTCTACTTGGCTAGTAATTTTTAACAGGTAATTTAAATTTTTTTGAATAAGGGTGTATACATTGAAGTAATGGAAAGGGAAACTGGTGTTTTTATACTTTTTCTCGTGGTGTTCACCAGTATAGATTGCATTAGTTTCTGCTGTTTGCCCCCATTTCTATTATTTGTTACTGTATTAGTAGCAGTATGAACCTACCTTAGAAATTTGTACCATTCAGCCTGTTCCAAATTACCCACAGTACTTGCTACAATATATGCTGTGTTTGGTTTGTTGGGTAGCAGCTCTATGGGGTAGAACATGTTGGAGTCTGCTGGAGGTCCTTTCTGTGGAACTGTGTAACTCCTTTCTGCTAAGGTAGTGAAAGTAGTTTCTTCACTGGAAATGCTTGAACAGGTAAGGTGGGCATTACCTGGCATCTTGTTCTTTCTGATCCCAGCAAAGACCCAGGTCCAGTATTAACTGATTCTAACTTGTGTTCAGAACCACCACCAGCTGAATGAGCCCCTCAACCTAGTCAGTGTTACAGGTACCAAAATCTTGGAGCAGTTAAAAATGGGAGAGGAGCTACAGCTGAACTAAAATGAAACTGACTTTGTTTGGTGTTTTTGGATGGATTAACAGGTACAGATTTACGAAAATAGCTACTTTTTAGTGGTAACGGCTCATTTTTAGTGTAAAGCTCTCTTTAAAAGCTTCAGTAAGTGTTTGCAGATTTTATACTTCATACTGCAAAACTGTGCTGTAAGCCTTCAAAGTAATTGGGTAGATCTGATTATGAACCAGGGGTTTGGTACAGAAATCTGGAAGAGATTGAAAGGAAAACTATTAATACCTGTTACATATATGAATATAATGATATGTTAATATCTATATATACCAGTATATATAAATATTTATAATGTATCTATCAATATATTAATACCTATAACATATATGCATTTATATATGTGTCTACATATATTAAAGATTTATGTGTATATATATGTTTTCTTCTGCAACTTTTGAGGTCATGGCAACATTTGAGAATCAAGGATTTGATTATTTTTTGTCACTTGGGAGGATCCTTTTTAGGGGAGGGCCTGTCTGTCTGTATGTGAGAACAGTACTGTCATTAGGTGCTCTGCTCAGTGGTCACCCTTTATATGAACATCCTATGTGGTTTCCTCTAAGTCATCTGGTATTAGGCCACTTAAAGGCAGGACTTGCAGCATTGTTTGGTGATCTAAAGCTATGGATATGACTCTGTGACCAGGTAGCATTGTTCTCATGGCTCACGGTTGTGAAGGTGAATGATTGTGTGGGATAACAGAGGCATTTCTTAATATAAGCAGTCATTCAAATATGGATTTTTCTGAATTAATGGTAAGCTGGGCTGTGCTCCTCCAAAGCCCTTCTTCAGCTTCAGATACCATCAAGATGTGAACCACTGCTAGCTGGAACTCTTGACAGCAGTGGCTGAGATGCATCTGAGGCATTTAATGCACAGGGGGAAGTAACTGTGGTTTGTTGCTGGCTGGTGGGTTAACACAACTTGGTGATGCCATGGCTGTGTAGGACTGTGTGTGGTACTTGCATGTGCTCTGTCCCCAAGTGTTCTGTGTGCTCATGATGGTTCACCATCATTCATGGTGGAGCAGGGTGGTCCTTGATGGGGAAATCCTCCTCGTGTCTCCTTGGCGTTATTCCTTGAACAAACACTGGCCTTTCAAGCCAGAGTGCTTGTGCCATGGCTGCATCTTGCTTTGAGGGAAGGTTCAAGGCCAGGAGGGATCCCCACAGCCCTGGGGAAGTGGACTGCTCTGCAGGTCAAGATTCTAGCTCAAGTCACTGTGCAGCCTTTATGAGAAATCCTGATGAGAATTTGGGCCCATGATATTTAAATATGCCTGTGGTAATATAATCAGCTGCCACCCACCGCTCAGCTTCTAAACTGATCCTAAAATAACCTTTGGTAGCATGACACATGTGAAGCTTCCCTCCCCTCCTGTTTAATCTCCTGTACACAGCCTCAGTGTAATGTTTATATGACAGTCATAAGGAAGGCTCTGTAGGTGTACCCAGGCCTTTTATGAGGGCATGACACAACATCAGTTTCTACATTTATCTCCGTGTTCCTTGATGTTCTCGTCCCTGCCATGCTTTCAGTTTTGAAATGAAGAAAACTGGTGTGGAGCTGCCCTATCTCATTTGACAGGGTGTGAGCTTGCAGTTCCCCCAGCTACTGAGTGCTCTGTGTCCTTTGTGAGGACACATGATTTGGACTTTACCTTTTCTCCCTCCCTTCCCCTCCTGATCTTTCACAAGAAAAACAAACCACAAACGGATGTTAATGGCTCCATGCATAGATATGTATTTATATATAGACTGTCTGGTTGCTCAGATTTTATTGGTGTAAATTTGAGATACTTACAAGTGGCAAATTAACTGGTGAGATTATGCAGACCAGGCTAAATAGGCTCTGAAGGGCATTTATAGCACCTTCAGACAACCAGTCTTTTTGTTTCTCTAGCAAAGGGGTTTATATGCATGTGTATACATGCATATATAGATACATACATATTTAAAATATAGGTACGTATCTATGCCTCTTATTTCTCTGAAATACAGAAGTAGCATTAATATTTCTGCTGCTGGCTGTCCATAAACCCCAGCAATCCTGGTGTGATAGGGAAGCTGTCATGTGACTGCAGTATGGGGATGTCTGTATTTGATATTCCTAGGTTTTCAGTCAGCCCCCCATGATGCTCCTAAGAGACTGCAGGTAGTGATGGGACTTCTCAGATGCTTTGGTTTAATGGAATTCAGCTTCTTGGGCCAGCCCTGGTAATGCTTCGGACTCTCAGTGCTCACAGAGAGCATGCAAGAAATGTAACTTAAAATCCTCTTGGTTTTCTTTGGCCAAGAGCTTGAGGGGAAAGATGAGATGGGGAGGAGGGCGGAAGCGTGGAGAGTGAGAAAATGCCCTTTTGTAGTAGATTTAAACAAAACAATATCCAAGAAACACTGGTGGCTTGAAAGCTGTTTTGGAGGGCTTGCGTGTTAGAAGTAGTCCCAGCTGAGAGACATTGCTGAGCAGAGTTCAAGCAAGGAGGCCAAAGGTGCGGCATAAATATAGTTTGTCAGACTGTTGCTGAAATAAATGAACATTATTCAGTGGAATAATCATAACTACATATATGGCATAAATACAGTCATCGAGTGGTGCCACAAAATACTTAATGGCTTGTAGTCATTGTGTCTTTTGACCTGGAAGGAAAAGAGTGTGATCCTGTTCCAATTATAATCAATGAGCCTTGCTATTGATCTGTGGGAGAGTGTGTGAGTGAGGAGAGTGGGGATGGGTGATGGCCTATCCTGTTTATTTAACTTTGATGGTAGCATAGCACTTGGTGCTTACTTGCCTTGTGATTTTTAATGCATTGTCTTAAATCCAAATGAATGTTTAACAAGGCTGCGCCTAGTAATTTTACAAGTAGCCTTAGGAATTCATTCATTATGTAAAAGTGTTTTGCACAAGAGCTGAACTGCTAGGAGAGGTGGGGAGAAGGTACGGCAGCCTGCCCAGGAGGACATCTTACTTGGCAGAGGGAGAGGGATGACGTTCCTTGCCTGTAGTCCGACTTGCTTTTTAATGTATTTTTATTGCCTAATCAATGTGCAATAGAAATCCACTCCCTGGTCAACTTAAGCACCACTTAATTGAGAAATAAATTATAAACCCATTATGCTTTGCTGGTAGAGAATATTTCAGGGTGATTATGGATGCTCTGCTAAATTTTTTGGCATCTCTTGAGTGAGACTAATTGCCTTCCCTCAGGGTGGCTCCACAAGCTTCTGTCACATCCTGGCCTTGATAAAGCCAATGGAAGTTTTCCTATGGATTTTTATTGTAATTATTATTTTAAAGAGGGCCATTGTATACCAGCCTTTGTCTCTGGTGTTCTGCTTTCCCTTGAAAGCAGGACCTACTTCGACTGCTGTGTCTGTTTGGTTGGCTCTTGGCATGGGGTTATGGATGCTCTCCATGGCTCCAATTCGAGTCCCTCTGCCCTGGAATGCTGGTTTGTTGGGGACTCTGCCAGGGGATGGCTGTACCAGGAAACCCTCAAAGCTGTGATGGCCCTTTGGCTGGTCCAGTGCCCTCTGCTCTCTCCAAGCAGCCTGACCTCAGCTGCGCTCCCTCACCCGCCATGGGAGAGTGGTTCCAGCACAGTGACCCATGCAGCAATGGGACAGGGTTCTGACCACTTGGAAAAGCTGGATTTTAATTCTTCCAGATCCGGCCTTTTGCCAGTGTGGTGCATGCCCTTCATGAGCCCGTGAAGTTAACAATCACAGTGGATATCCATGAGCCTGTTAATGAGGAGTTGGATGAAGGAGCACTTCATCAGACAGGAGCAGGGCAAGCTTCGTTTAATCGGCTTCTCAAGTCTGGTCTCTAGCTATGACAACTGATTTACAACGGAAGCCATCGGGGCAAGCTAGGATACAAAAGCCTGAGGATGTATTATTCTGCTTGGCTTTGAGGCTTTGCGCTGGCTGCTGGTGATAGCTGAGACTTACTATATTACAGAAAGAAAACAATTCCACTTAATAGGTGCTCCGCTCAGTTCCTGCTCACTGCGTAGAGTTTTGGCTGTGCTGTACCCATTGCTGTCTCCAAGGCATCGTCAGCACCAGTCTCCTTTTATTGCCAGGACATCAACCTGACACCTGTTTGTCATGGCTGGAGCTGAGCCTGCTTGGTGATAGAGTAGGAAGTCTCCTCTTTTGAGGGATTATGACCTGGGAAAGGTCTTGTTTTGGAAGAGAGAATAGATCTAAAGCGCTGAGAAACTTTCAAGTTGTCTTTATAATTTCTTGGATGGTGGTGATGCTTCCTGGTAGCTATTTGAACTTGCCTGGGTGGGACTTGTGGTCCCTGTTTGCTTTTGCAGCTATTCTGACGCCGAGGGGGTCGCGTTGCTCGTATTTCTGCTCTGCTCAGCCCCTTGCCAAGGGAACAGGCTGCATGCAATGTATAAATAAATATTTATTATTTTGAGTGATGACTGAGAGGGAGGGTATTTCCTGGCTGCGAATGACTTGCTGGAAGAGTTGGAATCTGCTGGCTCTGGGGTGCCGGGAGATGCCCGTACCTAGAAGTCGTCATTACTTTTTTCCTGCTGTGACCCCTGCCCTTCTCCCACGTGCAAAGCTGTGCCTTGTTCCCATGCCATCTTGACAAAAATAAACATGCTGTTAAGGCTGCTCCCCCCACCCAGCCATGCAATTAAGTGGTTGGTTTGCATAAGGATACAAGTAGTTGCTGCCCTTATGCTGCAGATAAGGGTGATCAGGGTCTGGCCTGGAGATGTTGCTCCATACCCATAGCCTTCAGTAGGACAGGAGTAATGGTTGCAAAACAGGGTTCTGATTCTTGCCACAGCCTTGTCTGCTGCCACCCCTTCCCTGTCCAGCCTGCCTGGGTCAAGCGCTGGGAGGGTGATGGAGATGCTGTGTTCTGTTTCTGCCCATAAATCTGCCCAGTGTTTGGGGCAACAGGATTTCTTTCTTCAGAGCTTGACATGCGCAAGTCACTGGATGATGGGCTTGTGTGGGAATTGATGTCTCTTGAGTGGCTTTGGTGTTTCTGATTGGGTGCTCGTGAGATGTTGGGAAGCCCTCCAAGGGAATGACCTGTGGGATTGATGCCAACTGTACTTTCAGAAGTGACCTGAGACACTTGGAGCTGTTCCCAGTGTTCAGAATTATACTGAAATACCAGCATGATGAAAAAACAAATGTAGAATTGCTAAATGCATGTTGTCCAAAGATTGTGAGCGCTGTCGTAACTGCTCCAAAAAAAAACCCCAACAAAAAACCCCAGTGGCCCTCTTGTGATTTACTTCAACTGAGCATCAGGCCATGATGAGTGTGATTTGTCTCTGTATATGAGCCATGCATCAGAATAAAAAGATGAAAAATGATGAAGTATTTGTAATTTTTTTGGGGGGCACACAGAAGGTAGTGATGGTGTTAGAACAGAAAGTGTAACCAGAGACAGCACAAAGAAAACCGTATTTCTTTTGTTCAGGGCATTGACTTACATCTGATTTAAATGTTAGTGTAGAGAAACAGAACAATGTTTTCCAAGTTCCAGTAAGGTTTTAGTGTATCTGCTTTCTGTCGGTGCACAATTTCCCCTCATCACCTCCAGGAGGGGAATATTTTATATACCATTACTTTAACTACTTTTTGATCTGAACTTAATCATCATCTTTTACAATGTTTAGGTTAAGAGGATTTTATGGTGTTTCTGCTATTGGCTTTGAAAATCTTTAATCACTGATACCTTTGTTGCTCATTAAGTACATCTTAATTTTTAAACCAAGACTTCTATTTTAATGTTAGTTTCTTTTGGTGGAGATCCTTCCCTAATTATGAAAGGGCTTCCTACGTTTTCAGCCACCTAGCTGGATTTTTACAGTTAAATGATGTACAGCAACTAGCATTGTGTATTGGAATATAGTTTGAGATAAAATGATACTGTGGAAAATCTGTTAGGAAATTATTGTTCTTTCTCTTCCTCTAAACCAGAAAGAGTAAGAGGAAAATGATTTAAAAGGGTTGATCACATTCATAGTTAATAGTATAGGTACTGATGTACATGGGTGTTTGAAATTGTCACTGCCATGTCCCAGATAACCCTGTGTTCATGAAGGGACCAGAAAAACATGGACGTGGCATTAGATTTACTTGGCCCTAAGGAAATAATGTTTCTTTTAATGTGAAACAAGCTTTCTTTCACATTGAACGGATTTGGAGAGGCAAATTATGTCTTGTCTAATTGGTAAAACCAGCCCTCCAAGAAATGCGTGGTATTTTCAAACCCAGAATGCATGACTTTGCCTGCAAATATTTTGAACACTGTTATGTGAGCTAGATGCTGAAGCATGTCACTGACTCGTGGGTGTTCTTCCCTATCTCTGCTAATATATTGAAACCTGAAGCTAAAGCTGCCTAGTGCTGGCTGCCTACGTTGGGAAGCTCAGGGCTTCAGTGATGCTCAGTGTTTTGCAGTTGCCTCTGCAGATGCTGGTGGGTTTGTGGATGTGACGCCTGTCAGGAAGTAGTCTCCTTTTAGCAGCCATCTAGACCTGCCTGTCTGCTTGGGTTCGAAGGGGCTGCAAGGCCACGGTAGGTTGCACCTGCCTGTGGGCTGCTGTGTTTTGCATTTGGAAATCAGTGCGTGCATGTGAAAGGTGTTTCCAAAGTGCTGCTGATGCTTGGAAAATGCAGTTCAAACCCCATCCTTCAGCAGTTTGCCATTAGCCGAGGTGTAGCTGGAGGGCAGAGGAGCTTGCACCATCCAGCTCTGCTCTGCGCTTCTTCTCCCAGGGCACTTGCTGGGCAGTAGGATGGTTTTGTGTCAGTTGAGTTCCAGCTTTTTGCCGGTAAGTATTTGTCGATTGAAATTGAAGGATTGTAAGCACAATTCATCTTAGCGTACAGAGAGCAGTGGGTGCGAGCAGCACTGACTGGGACCAGACATTGACATACGGGCCGTCATCAAACTAATTGTTGTTTGAATTACCTGTTATGATCCGATGACAAATCTGCTTCACTCCTGCCACTGGAGCAGAAAATGTAGCTTGAATTGGCGTGATGTTAGCAAGTGTAAACTGTACTTCAACAAGATGGATAAACCCAATTATGGGGCAGACCTGCAGAGAGAAAATCCATTTAAATCTCGTAATGTTAAGCAGAGCTGTGTTTAATTCATTTGGACCAATTTGGGAATGATGTATGAGTGTTGGTGAACATTAGTCAAAGGGAGAAGGGCTGGGGAAAAAGATGCAGTGCTTGGGCAGGATGGCAGAGGAGAGCTGCACCGTCTCAGCAGTTAACACTAATGGCAGAGGAAGGCTAAAATGACAAAAAGATGTACTAACTGCTCCTACGAGAACAGCCCAGTGTAAATGAACCAATAAGAGAAACATACGGAGCAGAAAGAAGGTGTCCTATTTTTCTTAAAACTATTGATCCTTCCAATTGAGAAGGAAATGTATATAAATTGAAAGCAGCATTTTATTTTTTACCACTCTTTTTACTGACTGCCACATAAAAATGTGAAGGATTTTTTGTTATTATCTTTCCCCCCTCAACTTCTTGGTCTTTTTAAAAGATTGTCAAAACACGAGGGAGGGAGCAAGATACTTTTCTTATACTGTAATTTTTTTTGTGAACAAAGGGTAGGGATTGATCACTTCCTCACGGTTGTTCTTAATGCTGATTGCTGTGTAGGATGGATTTAATGCGTGCTTATTCAGAGGTTTTCCAGCTACGGCTTTCCCTATTTTAAAAGAAAATTAAGCGCCGTGTTGTGCAGGCAGATTGATTGACGTATTCCAGAGGATGTGGATGTTGTACAATAATGGCCTAAGAAGCTGTCACTGCTTATTTACTGGTTTAATACCTAAAATGTGTGTGCTTGGCAGTTGTCAAATGCCGAGGAAGATACAAGCGAACAGTCTCGCAAAGGAATTGCTTTGGCAAGACGGAGGGGTTGAACAATGAGCATACTTGACTCTGTTGTTCGTGGTCTTCAGTGGGTTCCAGCAAAGCTAACCCGCATGCACATGTTCTGTCTCATTTTTTCTGGGAAAAAAAAATCATCTTGTGTTACTCATTTAAGGCCCTTTCCACAAAACTTCAAGTAGTGAATAAAGAGGCGGCAATCTTATCTGCATCTCTCTTTCCCGGTGCGTGCCTTGTGTGTATCCGCGTGCTTCCCTTTCATTGTAACAGCGCTCTGCTCTACTCTTGCAACTCCTCTTAGCAGCTAACACAGTGACAGCAACCTGTCCCAGGGTATGGGTCACAAAGTTTGGCTGCTGAGGTCGGATGGTCACTTTGTGACATTTGTAGAGGCTGCTAAAGCTGCAGTGAAGCAAGTGAAATAACCCACTGCTGATGTGCAGTATTAAGGAAGTTCCTCATTTCTGATAAACGTGGAAGCTCTCTGCAATAACAAAAGTGATTCTGCAGGACTTTATTTAAAGTACAGGGAAAAGAGACAGTGTTCGTTTTCAGTCACCTATACTTCAGAGCAGATTAATATTGGGAAGGCATGATCTCATTCTGATAACTGTTAAATTCAATATATATATATTATATATACATAAAAGAAACCTTTTTCAAACAATTTTATTTTTGTACTTGGGACTCTGAATGTATAGCACTTCATCCTCATGAAGAGAGATCCATCAGCCTGTTTGAGAAGGCAGGTAGACCTTGTTCCTGTCTTGGCCTAATCAAAGTCCATTTAGCCTCTATGAGAACAAGTTGAGAAAGCCTTGCTTTGAAGGGATCAGAGAGACCTAGCTCCAAGTTGCTTAAAAGGCCTGAGGTTTAACGCATACGTCCATTGCATCACGAGGACATAGTGGTACTGGCAAAGATGTTTTTTACTCATTTTCTTAGATGTAGCTATGTGTATATGGTAAAAGGAGCTGTATGAGCTGTTACACCAAGGTATACCAGGATTAAGTTAAGAGGGTCTGTGTGTACGTAGGTCCTTTAGGAGAGTCTGGAAGAATGTGTATTAAAATGACAATGTATAACACACTGCGAGTGTCACACGAGCTGGTTTCTGGCACTGTCACTGTGGGCGAGCCCTGTCACTCACCCCTCCCCTCTCCGCGGGATCAGCAGGGACAACTAAAAAGCTCTGGGGACTTCATGGTAGCTACTCTTACATTGTCAACACTTCCTCTTCTAATCCCTGCTCTGAGAATAACCAAATATTCAGACTTAGCAACTGTTTTTCCTGCCTAGTAACTTCATCTCCCACAATGTCTGCCTTTAAGAATGTGTCTGGATTGCCCAGTGAACCGCTGTGTGTGTGTGTGTGTGTGTGTGGTGTCTTTTCTCCCCTTGTGGGTCATTCTTTTTTTAAGTCCAAAAAACCTGGCCCTCCAGCTGCTATGCTTTAGAATTGCTTAATACTTTTATTTAATTATAATATTGTTTTTACTCAACTTTTGTTTTATTTTTGTGAAACTTGAAGTGCAAACAAGAACAACCAAGAGCCTTTTGGCATCTTGAGATGTGTGCACATTGCCCAGGAACTTTGGGTTTATGCTTGATTAAAAGGTCACTCTTTGTTGAACGAGGTGACCGTCTGCTGAGTCCTAGGTGCTGATTTAGGATTAACTCTTAATTTGGAGACTACAGATCATATTGAATATGTATATTGCAGGGGTGTAATGCATATACTGCAGCTGTCCCTTAAGAAGCATCCTTCAGCTGATCTTGGACATGGTGGTGTTTAAAATGAGAAGGAAGGATGCAGAAGTTGTTGAACCCAACAGGTTGAAGTGGCTCTTGAATATTACACACTATTTGTTCTTTAGGCTTATTGCTTCTGCCTCATTTTGCCTATCCATGAAACAGGATGAAAGAAGAGTAAAACTGCTTACTTAATGCTTAACCCTGAGGCAAAAGTTCATATTCTCCATATTTTGGAAAATGGCCTGTCTTGAGGTGGAAAAGACTTTGGAGGAGTGGGGTTAAAGTAAAGAAGAGCTGGAGAAAACAGAGGAGCTAGGCTTGGTTTTTCTGATTTATTTTAAATATTCCCTTTCCCCAAAGGTCTTTTTTGCCCTCTTTTTTTTTATTGTGTTTCTCCTTTTGACTTCGTAACAAAATCCTATGTAAAAACATAAGCTGCTGATTGATTGTGCCAGCTGATAGTTTGTCAGGATGGGAGCTGTGCCTTTGGACTTCTTTCTTTTCTCTCCTACCAGATGCTGATTGTGTTCAATAATTATGTATATGGAAGAATTTTCATTATGGTATTGTGGTTTCATGTTCTCAGAAGTGTTTGGAATGGGGTAGCCAGATTGCATGACACATCTCGGGCTTTGTTTCTCCCTGACCACATGCACATTTTATTTTATTCTCTTTCCCCATAATGTCTGAGCAAAAATTGGATTGATTCTAGCAATCTTGTGGAGTCCCACTCCAATGCAGTAGGGCTATAACCTACTGGATATTTTGAGGTTTTAAAATGCAGTTTTACTAAAGAATGATCCCCCCCTACCCCCATGCTGCCATAGTTTATCCTTGCTACAGTGCTCTATGCATGGCCCAACCAAAAATTGAGGGGAAATGAATACATAACATTTGGGCCATATGCACAATCTAGGACTTAGCTTGTTGCACTTAGAATCCTGTGAGAGACTGCTCTCACACAAAATACTTGTCCTCGAGATTGGTCTTGGGATTTAATCAGGTTCTACTGTTTCTAAGAGCTGATTCAGAGCAGACTGCAGATCTTGCTGTGTTGGCCAACTTCTTGTAATTTTAAGATGTTAAACTCTCCTTTTTATAACAATATAATATGTTTATTTTCAAATGTGATGAACTATTACCCTAGCAAATCAGCTTTTACAGAGCTGCCTGTAACCAAATCTCAGCAACAGGGCTGTGAATTTTACCTCAATAATGTGTGAACTTCAAAGTCTATCTGGAAATGTGTGATGCTATGATTATGACTATTTTTTTTTTTCCCCTAACAAGAAACAGAAATGCAAAAGAGAAAGAACAACCTAATAACACAACATAGAATCATAGAATGGTTTGATTTGGAAGGGACCTTAAAGATCACCTAGTTCCAACCTCCCATGCCAGGGAATAGAATAGCAAGTAGTTCCAACCGCAGTGTCAGCCTTCATTTGCTGCTCATATTGAGTATTTTCCCGTCTTCTGATGTTTCTGGTAAACGGTATATTTTAAAGTGTAAAAGAAAAACATGTTCTAAACGTGGGGTAGACAGTAATGCTGGGGTAGCCTTGCTGGAAACTTAATGCTTAATTCTGGGGGAACAGTTCAAGCTGAATAGCATCTGTGTTATGAGGCAACTTCTTGCATATGTCATGTTTGAAGGTATTTACGTATTATGTATGTATTGATTTATTTTTTTTCTATGCTGTTCTGCGGTTGAAGTGATTGAAGTCTCTGTTATCGGTTGGTTTTGGTTTTTTTTTCAATCAGTATGCAAAATATCGGTTGCATTGGTGTGCGAATTGAGGGGAACCAAATGAATTGGTTTGCTGTCAAAAACCACATGCAAAGTACGTAGGATTTTGATTTCTGCTTTAGTGGTTCTGTTATCATTGTTTTTTACAGCGAGAGTGGCTTTTTATCTCCCGAGTTTGTGCTCTTTAGCCTACTTTGCAATCGAGTTCTTGGTTTTGTGGTTTTTATCAGCAGTGTTCAGCCTAGCTTCTACAGTTCTTAATTTTGCTGTTTGCAAGTCCCATTGCTAGCTAGATCTTTGAGCTAGATAAGCAGAAAGAATGCTTGAGAGTTACTGTAGGGTAAAATTCCTTCCCTTGACCATGACATGAACTGGATGGAGACTGAACATCTCCCTTTCAGGAAAGCTATCTAAGGACAAGTCTGACTTCAGGACTCTCAAGGAGTCTGAAATCGGTGAAGGAGCTGTTTCTCAGAATTCTGTACATGTCTGATATCTTGCAGAATTGGGTTTTATGTTTTTTAAAAAAACAATTAAATTATGTAACTTTTAATACAAGAGACTCTTTGAACGTTACTTTCATTAATGCTTTAGCTTCATGTGGCCTATACGAAATACATATTGAATCTCCCAGCTGAAGGTTGATGAATGAAAGTTTGGAAAGTAAAGAATTGGTGCTTTTTTAAATTTACCAAGCATAAAAGCTCTTGTGTTTTCCTATGTTTGAGAGCAGTGGAAACCTCTTCTTGAAGGTGAAAGTTAATAATGTTGGGTTTTTTTTTCCTAGCATCATGGTCCTAAGATCTTGTACTGTTTCAGAAACATCAAATGCTGTCAGCCATATGGTAAAACTGAGAAATAGCAATTCTGTTTGCTCCTGTCAATAACCTTGGGAAAGTCAGTAGTGATGAAAGATTTTTGCATCCAAAAGAAAGCAGAAGCTGCATCTAATGTACTTGATTCAGTCACTACTTCCCTCCAGCCCCTCAAACACTATGCAGGATCTTTCCTAATAGCAGGCTGACTTTTGAAGGACGCTTTTTCACTGTGTATCTCTAATTTCATCACACTCTGTACAATATTGAGAACTAAAGCTATCAATTAATTATTGGTAATAAAGAGAACTAGTGATGCTTTCTAGTTTAACCCGCAGTGTCACTGTAAACACCTTCTAGAAGGCTTTGTTTTCTGCTCAACACCTTTCTGAAAAGTAGAGGAGACTTTCTATATCTAGTGCACAACTGAGTCACATCCAGCAAAGCTGGATAATTCTGGAAAGGATGTGATTTCTTGAAAACATGCTGGAGTGATCAAGGTGGCCTATGTGTGGTTGGGGCCCATGGGTTGGGGTGCTGGAGGCTACACTCTGACATAATTTATCTCCCTGAGGTTGGAAAACAAAAGGCTACACAGCAAACGAGCAACAGAATGATTCATCTTAGTGATAGGCATGAAATTAGTGGCAGCAAGAAGAGGAAATTTGTTGCCTGTTTTATACTGGTTTGCTGCATGCCCGTTTCCTTTGACTGCAGTTCTCCCCTGCTTGAAGATCTTATTTTCACTTTGCAGCTTGCTGTGCTCTGTGGGCATCAGGACCATAGTCTGCCGGTGACGTAGCATCGCTTTCACGAGAGTGGGGGTACGGTTTATAGGCGCAGTAAACACCTTGTGATGGGTCATTCAGTTAATAAGCATATAGCCCCCTGTGTGCTGTAGAAGGTGGTTTTACTTGATCTTTTGTGATTAGTGGTGAGAAATGTAGCTTTATATATACAAACCCATTTTATAAATTGCAGACTATATTTAATTAGCATTATGCACCCACGGCCACCTCATCTACACTCCTCTCGCTAATCCGTCTCCCTGGGACTCCGCTGCTCCAAACAGCTCAGTGTCTTCAGCCAACATTTACAGATTAATAAATCTGCTAGGGAAGTATTCCCTCCTTATCTGTTTATCTGTGGCAATACCCCCAAATGTTCACTCCGACCACAAGCCCAAGATGAGCAATTTTTGTCTCAGCTGCTGGCAGCTCTTCCCATAGCTAAAAGTGCCATGATTTCTGAAACCTGATGCTTCATCCTCCACTACTAGAAGCAGGAGTTTAATTCCCCCGGCGAGGGGAGGGACCCAACTTCCCAGCAGAGCAAAGTCAGCTCATTGGTTTCTCTTGTTATTTCATAGTCGCCAGGCTTGGGAAGGCTGGAGGTTTGGTGTATGGAAGTACTCAAGTTGCGTTGTAGGAAGTTCCTGGGATGCTTGCTCAAGGACACTTGTTTTAACTGGGACAAGGATCAGTCTTTGGGGTGGAGATCCAGGAAACTGGTTTTCTGTGTTCCCTAGTTCTCTGTTACCCACGCAGAGAGACAACATGTTATTTAGCATCTATGTTGCATTTCGCAGGTCTCTCATTTAAACAGTTTCCCTTTTCCGTGCCTCCCTCCTTCACTCCCCATCTGTTTTTTGGGCAGGGTCAGTCTTTCTCATTCTGGTGTTTGTACAGTACCTAGCACAAAAGGACTCTGTTCTCTGGTGGTGCCTTTGGGCGCTGCTGTTAGACAAATAAAAGGGTATAAAGTTTGCATCAAACTTTTTTGCAACCTGTCTTGCACAACGAGCTGCCTGTGCCAATCTGTACAGTGCAGCGATGTCTCAAATGCTGGATGATACTGTGTGAAGGATTCGTTACGATTTGGTGATGTGTACCTCCAGTGCTGTCAGACTCTCTGGATTGCAGATTTAAGCAGAGTTATAGACCCTGCCTCCATACTGTCACTTTGTGAACAGATTCGGTTCCTAAAAAGGCAACAGTAGCAGGCTTGTTATATAGGTTAATTAAACCTGAATATTTTATGGACTAATTCCTTCAATTTTTGTTGCTCTGGGATTAGAGGAAAAATCCCTCCTTTTTTTCCCTCCTTTCTTTCAAATTGCTTCCCTGAGCAGGAGGGAAGGTACTATATAGAATAAATGTTTCTGGATAGAAGGTCAGATTCCCTAGAAATAATGTGAAATACCTCTGTGTGGATGTGTCTTTGCCCCTTCAGGAGATGGTGAATTGAACTTTTATTTTTAATGGATGACCCAGAATCTGAAGGAAGTAAGTCTCAGATCAAAAAGGCTCAGGCTAATTTTGACGTGGAACTAGTTATAGTTGTGCCTTTCCTAATTGAAGATAGAAGTTGACCCCCTTTAGCTCAAGGCCTTTATAAACCTGTCCCAAGGTTTGGGCTTTGTTAAATGTTCTTCCATGTGCTATGAATGGGTGTGGAGGGGAGGCATTGTGTAGTCCTACAGCTTTGTTGCAAGCTGTTGGTTTAATTCTGTGGTAGGTGCATGGCTGTTTCAGAGGTGGTCGGAGGAAATAGATTGTGGATAGATGAAGGAAAAGAATGGAGAAGGAGTTATGTGGAGGCATCTCTCCCATACTCTACTGGTCATTTATTGTTTTCCCTTTGGTTGTTTGCTGGATCTTGTTTCAGTTATGCAGGAAGTTAACCCAGAACGGTGAATGGAGCCAAGTTATGTATTGTGTCTGCCTCAACCATCCTTCTCCTTCCCTCGTTTTCACACTTCATGTTTGTTGGCTGTTTAATATATGTAAAACGGAGGTAAGATTTTACAGTTAATTGTTGGAGCTTAATAATACTTGGGACTTGATTAAACTAATAAAAACTGAACGGATAAAAAATGGCGTGGAGAGCCAGGCATCTTCGCATGTTCATCTGGTTGAAGTCCCAAGACCTTTCCAGCCTCCCTGAGGGGACAGCCTGAGGTGTGGTACTGGTTGTGTTTAATAGGTGGTGAAAGAGTTGAGTTGATCTAAATCTTGAAACGAGCTGATGTGGACAGACTAAGATGCTAAATAAAATGAGCTGAATGTGGACTCTTGCTTCCATTTATCTCATAGAGATTTATGGTTGTCAAAAGTGAGACCACCTCCTTGGTGGCTTCAGAGTTTGTGCCAATACCTTGTTTGTTAGCATTGCTCTTTCCTCAGCTGGTGATGTACAGGGCAGGACACTTAGAGAGCCTGAAGCCACCACACAGCTGGAGTCTGTTAGTGCTGAGAAGTTGACTGAGTATTCGCATGTTCGAAGTATGCAGCGCCTCTGGGACATGTGTGAGGCAATGCTGTTTACTTGTGTCTACTTGTTTTCCTGGATAAAACTGCATAGTGTAAGCTCACAACTGAGGCCACCTCTGTTATTCCTGGGTAGTCTCCAAAAATGTCTTTAGGCATTGAGAGTCTTCTTCCCTTGCCTGTGATTTCCTTGGTGGAGCACTATTGACCCAGAATAGTGTTGTGATTTAGATCCTGATCTGCAGTTAACAGGGCTGCTGGGGCTGGTCAGTAGGCACTGGAAAGGTGTTTTGTTGTGTTCAGTTATACTCTCAACCAAGAAAAATTTATCCAGGTATTGTACTTGATAATGGGTAGCATCAGCTTGGTGTTTCTGCAAGCACCTTGAGGAATAGGAATATAAAACAGCATTACAGCTCTTGAGAAGCCCCTGCCACATCCCCTTCCAGTAATTGGAAGAGCTACCTATCATCTTAATCAGTGTACTCCAGCTTGGAGTCCACTAAAAATGATTTAATTTAACCAGAGTAAAACAACGCTTACTGGAACTCCCAGTTGATTGGGTATTTGCTTCCAGACTAGTATTTTAGCTGATCTGATTTGCTCAAGCTCCACGATAGCTGCAGTGTTTTTCCTTTTTCTTTCTTTTCCTCTTCTTCCTAACAGTACAAAGCTTCCTCAGGAGTAGCCCTCTTGACACCGAGGCTGCAAATGCCACTGTGGGCACCTGGCGTAATCCTCAGCTTTATCTTGTGCAGAGCTGTGGCTTTCTCCTGGAGAAGAGCTTTCACATGTGTAACACAGACTGCATTGTGCTCCCTCCCAGAAGTACCTGGCTAGGGCACTCCATTGTTTTGTGGGAGTAAGGCTGCTTCTTGTTGGAGGTGTTACTGCCAAGGGTTTAGTGAGTGTCTGGTGTAATTTGAACTTCATCTAAGAGTTGCCTCCGTGTTTTCCCTTTAGATAAGATTTATGACTAGAAGTCATATCCTTTCTTGAGCTGATTTTTTTGTTTTTCCCTTTGAATTATGTTAGGCTTCTTCTGTGAATGGTTTCAGAGCATGCAGAAAATGTACTGCCTGTTGCATGTGCCTTTTTATAACACACATATGTTATATTGATGTTATTGTTGGGATCAGTTTCTGTTGACTTCAGGTGAGAAGCCTCATTGTCCTCTTTTCCTTGGTAATCAAAAGCAGTTTGAAAGTACTACAGTTCCTTGAATTGGGTTTCCAGTGTGAGCCCCTTGGTATCAATAAATAGATAGTTCCAGGAAGCAATGTTCTTTTTCACACTAAATCTCAGATGTGAAGATGAGATCTGAAAATCTAAAAACCTGACCAAAAAAAACCCTAAACAAGAATCCTGTCAGAACAGTGATGGTACGGAACTAATTGATGGGCATATTTTTATTATTGAATTGGTAGAGCAGGAGAAAACACCTTTTATTTTTCCTACTTTGCTGTTTCTAAGGCTATAACTGCCCCTCTCCCAGTCTGTCCATATGTGGTTCCTCATGGGTGTGTGCTTCTCTTCCCTCCCCTCCTCCTGCCCTTCCGAGTTGTGAATGTTGATTTGGGCAGTTTATTCCCCACTGAGATCCAGCAATTGTTTGAATTGAAGTAGTTATTGTAAGTGGGTTTGTGTGGGTGTTTCTTTCTCTTCCCCTTCCCTCTCTCAGTGTCGGGACAGCCTGTGCAATGGGGTTCATGAAGTCAACAGCTGAATCTTTTAAATTACACCCTCTTGTCCATTGCTTTTTCCTTCTCCCTCCTACTTTGGCTGCAGAGTCTGCTGGAGGGGTGGAAAACGAGTTTGGCACCCACATGGTGGAGAGCACTGATTAGTTCCTAAAAGAAGCAGCTAGTTGATTGCTTGCAGAGATGATGTAAGCCGTTGCTCTGGGGTACATCAGGTTGGATTTCTCATGCTTTATCTTATAAAGCCTGAATTAACAGCTGGTTTGGTTTGGGTTCTCTGGGATCTGACTAAAGGATTACAGTCTGTTCTCAAGTGAGTCAATCTAGTTTAATTTATTTCAGGTCTATCAGGAAAGATCAATCAAAGCTCTTTTGAAAGTAAAACTGTAATCGGTCTGTGTACTTAGATGTCACTGTTGTTGTATTTACTTTGCTTTTCTGGTGGAAAAATGTTCAGGCTGCATTTAAGACTATTACAGTGACATATACATTTATTTTTGTGTGTATATATATATATATTTAAAATAGAGTTTTTAGAAGGTTTCTTGTGTTTTGAGAGCTGTTGTAGCCTGCATAGATGTAAAACCAAGTCTGCTCATGGTTTTTTTTTGGTGTGAATCCTTGAACTTGAAACTGTGCTTGAACTGGGGAGGATCGTGGTTTAGTGGTTTAAAAAATACAAGTAGGAGTTGGGAATCCAGATTCCTCTGCTGATTGCTAGACCCAAGACATGACCTCAGGCATCTCCTTTAATTGCTGTTTGTCTCAGTTTCCCCATCTGTACAGTAGGAACAAGAGCATTCAAACCTGATCTAGACATAAAGTAGCCTGTGTTTACATAAGGGTGTGATTTGGAAATCGGCGTATTCAACTGAGTGCAGCTCTGTAGGCTTTCTGTGGTCTCTATTGTCTTAATGTGTATAGAGCTGGAAATGACAGTATAGCTAATGCTAAACTGAGTTTTTGTCTCAAAAGACTAGCTAATCATATTTTAGGGAGCCAGGTTGCTGCAGCTGCAGGAGGTGAAGCGTTGAACTAGTATAAAACCTCTCTACCAGTTTCTGTTGTTTGAAATCTTTTGGAGCCTAAGCCTCCCGGCAGACTTCGTGCCAGATCAGGTATCAGCTGGCCTGGTGCTGACATAAACTCCATACCATGGTCTCTTGTTAATTTGACAAGAGCATAATTGAGTGCCCACACCCTAACTGGGTAAGATGCTGGATGATCTGGTACTGCAGAGTTGTGATAAACATCGTGGAAACATGGCCTGATTTTAGCAATTGCACAAGAGTTTGTATGAGGTTTAGTTCCAGAACTGAGTTTTAAGGTGCTCAATTCTACATGTAGTCAAGGTAGGAGCATGGCAATAAAGAATTAGAAAAATGTACTACCAAGGCCTCATCCAGTGATTGCTCACTTCAGTTCCGTGCTTCTTTCATTGCATGGACTGAGTGTGAAGTTGTTCATTTAATGGCATGTTAGCTTGGTCTCTCTGAATCCCATTCAGGTGCTTGCTGGACCTTTGGGAAGGAGGGGTGGCTCTGTTGGTTACTGGTGTCATGCAGCGTTACATGTGCTTCACCAGTGGAGAAGCCCCATTAAAGCATAACAACTCAACACCAGTCCCCCCCACTGACCTCCATGAGAGTTTAAGAGGGACTAGTGAAAGTGAGACATTAAGAAGCAATGCTTTACAAAATAGAATGCATATCTTGCAGATGTCTTCAGCAGGAGAGAGTTTTGCACGGCCAACTGTTTAATACTTGGTGCATTCTCTTTCAAGCACAGATTATCTTGAACGTTTTTGTGATTGAGCAGGCCTTTTTCTTTACTTTTTACCTCTTGCCTGCTTCAGGTTTAAAGAAAAAATAAGAAAGGTCAAATTGCATATTAAGCTGATAGATTCTTGCACGCACTTGCAAATTCAGCTGCCTCATGTTGTTCGTATCTTCTTTCACGTAATCATGAGTTAGAAATGCTTGACTCTTTTCAGCTGCTGTAAGTTGGTCTTTTGAGTATGCTGAACTCCTAATGTCAGTTCTGGAAGGCCCCTTTGTGATGGGCACATCCAAGAGAGCCGTGCCTTTTTCTGGTCCACGTGACCAGAATCTCTGCTGTGACCTGTTTTGGTCATTGCTTAAAAAAAAGCTTCAACATGTGTTCTAAATATCAGAAATAAATGGCTTAAGTTCCTTTTACCATCTATCTGAGTCTTCTTGTTGTAGTCTACTTGCCAGCCACCAAGCAGTTCTCCTACCTGACTGAGTGAAATGACTGCCAGTCCTCTTGCAGATGGGATATCTTTAAGATCTTCCCTCCACTTCTTTTAAAAGCCAGTTGTTCTTCTGGCAGCTGCTCTTCCAGGTAGGGACTTAAAAAGAAGGGGCAGCAGCCAGGCACTTGCAGGCTCAGTATGGGATTCTTAGGGTGGTTTAGTGTAACTTTTCCTCAAGCAGTGTTCACCATACTGAGACAGATGAGTCAGAAGGCCACTTGCTGTATCACTAGATGATAGAATTGAGCAGTGATGAGGCCGAGTCCTCCTGGATGAGTTATGGTTGTCCTTGGAGAATTTTGTACTCATTTTGGAGATGCATTCAGGTGTGTTCTCACACCTGAGCCTTACTCTTAGGAGTGTGATTATTAGTGTGATAATGATTTCCAGTAGATGGTTATTTTTCTGTCAAATATAGGGTTTATTAGGTATTTGAGGTGTGAAGACTGTATCTACTCTGTTGGCAAATTGAGGACTACAGCAGTGCTAATCGATGTATATTTTCTACTCTATTTAAAAGCAAACTAACAATTAATGAGTAACTTCCCATCCTAGTTAACAACCTCCTCCTGTAATGCCTCTCCGTGAAGTGTCTGCCTTTAAAAGCCAAGTTGCTGTGATTGCCTCCTTTTGATCCTCTGCTACACCTGGACCTTTCGTAATGGCACCTGCCATCCCTGCTACTGTTACCTGGGTGAAGTAAAATATACAACAAAAAAAGCAAGAAAGGAGGTTCAGAGCAAATGCTAATAATTGTGCATGTAATGTAATTGGAAGCGTTTCATTGACATGCTTATGTGAGCTGCTTCTTCATCTTAGTGCTTGAATGTACCACTAGACTTGCATTTAGCTTCTTGTGGCTGCTCTTTGATGCAGGTAGGCCATATCCTAAATAGGCTTGTTGCTATGGTGAAAATAGGAGTCCTTGTCTGCTGAGTGTAACCTTTCCTACTTTCCTGGACATTGTAATATTCTTCTCCCCCTCCTTCTTCTCTTTGAATATGCAGTAGTAGAACAGAATCGTATTGTCTTTTAGGGAAAGATTTTCAGTCAATGAGTTAGGTTGGAGGACAGCACTTTCAAGGTGTCTTCAAAAAGTTGTGGGTGTTTTTTTGAGGGGAGAGATTGGAAATCCCTTTTGTGATGACTCAGCAGTGTGGGCTTCTCCCCCCGCGTCTTCAGGGAGAGAGATGAAAAAGCTTTTCCCTGCTCTTTCCATTACCTGGCTTCTCTGTTATTTTTACAAGGTTAATGCATTGTGCTCAGAGTTTGCATTGTTGTACCAATAAAACTTTAATAATGATGATAAGATTGACATGAGCACAGCCAGAAGATGAATCTTTGGGATTTAGTTGAGAAAGGAAGGTGCGTGTTTGTCAGCTGCCTGCAAGGTCCAAGGACTGCCGAGGCTCATTTCAAAGGCTTCAGGGAAGGGAGTGCTCTTCAGGGCTGATGGCTATAAAAGCTGGGGATGGCTGCGCCTGTCCATTAATCTGTTGAACTCATTGTTCTCTGTATCCCCTTTTTATTTTGTTATTATGCTGCGTTTTGTTCTAAAGGAACTGGAAAAATCAAGTGTGACTAAGGGCTTTGTGAGGCAGCAAGCCCTTAAGGAGAAGGGAGATAAAAAAAGGGTAAGACTTCTTTCTGCTGCTCCGCTGTCAAGGACATCACTAGCTGCAGCCAACCCCCCATCACACCTTATGTGCATGTATTCCTGGGGCAGGATCTTGGGGAGGATGGATGCTGAAACACCTGGGGCTCGCTCTGTCTTGGTCTACATGTGGGCTATGGTGACTGCACTCTCCCACCCTACCTCTGTCCCTGTCTCCATTGGGAGCTGGCTCAAGGGACCACAGCTCAGCCAGAAACCCACTGCTGAGAAGCTGTAGCTCTTGGCTGCTGGCTTTCTGCTGAGGGTTTCTTCTTGAGGTTTGAAATAACCTACTCCCACACCGTCCACCTCCTCTTCAACTTCCCAGCAGTGAATCTGTTTCTCATTTAAAGTGCTTTTTTCATAACTACTCTGAAGTCCTGGAAGAGGGAAAACTGACTGTGCTTAAATCAAGTTCAGTTCTTTCCTCCCTGTGACCTCTGTTAGTGTGTTTTTAAATGAAGATGATTATTATTAAAAAGAAGCTGTGTCATCCTTGAGCTGTTCTGGGGAAGTTTCATTGTAGTTGAAAATAAACCCAAGGGGGAGGGTGTAGGAAATACCGTGCACCTAATTTTAGGGGATCTAAATTACAGAAGTTTGTATTTCTCTCCCCTGAAGTGCTTTTTAGGAGCGTTCCCTTATGCCCTGGCCTTGTGCAGAAGGGGTTTAATTCCCTCTTTGTGTTGACCTGAAAAAGCACCAAGGGATTGCAAGCATAGAGTGGCATCAGAGGAGCAACAGGGCTGTGACTAGGTTATGTTTGCTGCTGTTGAATGAAGCAACCCACAGAAAAATAAACACTATGTGTGGGAGAAAGGCCTGTTCCTTCACCATCAACTTAGTCTCCATTTTACTTTTCCTACTCCTGTTATTATCAGTGTATGGGCATATATACCTTCAGCAGATTGTTGGTTTCTTCCCTTTTGTTTTCTTGGTCATCCAAGAGTATTTATCCAGAATGATATTGTCAGAGAGTCAGCTTCTCTCTGAATAAGGGCCCTGTTGCCCTAGCATGGCTCTCCCGATCCCCAGGGGTCCAGATACCACCGTGTGGCATATGGGGGAGTTGTGCTGGGATGCTGTGGGTGCTGTTGGGCATAACAGCCTCATGCCCCTGTGAAATGCTTAGCCAAGGTGTCATCTCTCCACCCCAGAATGCTGGGGAGGAAGGGCAGTTACACAGTGGGAAGAAGATGTGAGTTGGGATGGAGGGAGAAATGGTGCATGAAAAGGTGTTGTATTCCCTGCTCCTCCTTGCCTTTTTTTTATGCTGGCTGGGTTTCACACTGGGGCTACACTGCTGTGGGTCTTTTCAATAGCTAAAAAAAGGAGTAAACCAAGGGATAACTTGAGTGAGTGACCTGCCTGTCCTAGCAAATTTAGAAGTTTAAAAATGGCCCTGTTATCCACTAATATTAGTGTTTTGTGTGACCTGACCTGTAAGGTTCGTGATCTGAGTGAGCAGGAGAAGGGAAGCGGTGCTGAATGGGGCTGCTGTACTTGAGGCTATTTTTCTCCCAGCCTCAAAAGCAGGACAATATCCCAGAATAGCAAGTAGTAGGGAAGTTGTGCAAGAGCAGGGACGGCCTGCTGTGCCCAGGATGGCTGCAGTGCTGCCTCCTCTGCCGGATGTAGACCTGAGACCCTGCTCGTTTGTCATCACTGATCCATGGCTGTTGGGTGTCACTCCCAGTGCTACCCTGGGGGTCCCCAGATCTGCTACTGTCTGAAGCCTGTGGGGCAATGGGATGGCCTCTGTAGCACTGCAGAGCATCATCCCACTGTAGGAGTTAGGCAGGGGGTGATGTGGGGTCATGCACATGATGGAGAGCAGTGATGTGGGATCTATTTCCAGCTCTGCCACAAACTTCCCATTTTCATTTTTGGAGCAAATCACTCCAAGTCTCTCTCCCCTGCCCTGCCTGTATGCAGAATGGGGCCGAGTGTGCGTTCCTCATGGGAATGGTCTTTAAATATATCTTTGCTTAGAGAGCACTGCAGGGGCATGGTGCTGAATGGGTGCAAGACAGTATCAAAGTATGACTGGATAAGGAGATCATGCAGGAAGAAAGGTTTTAAAAAATTATATCAAAGTGCTACATATTTTTTTCTAAAGTTAAAGAAATCTTCTAAGTCTCCCATGCCTGGCTTTTCATCATGAGATTAAAAATGAGCATAAGAGGAGGACTGGCAGTGAAAAGTTACTACAGGTGCCTTTTGAGTACGGGAATGTTGAGAGGATGAGGAGGAAGGGCATTGGGAGGTTGGATGGTCTTCCTGGCCAGGTCTGGCTACTTTCCTCAGCTGGGTAAAGATCTCAACAGTTGAGTTAAATCCATGTCTTGGTCAAAGGGAAAACTTTTGCTCACCAGTTAAATACTCTGTGTTTCCAAAATCCCATGTACTTTGTGCATTTTGTGTTAATAACTTCCAGGTGTGCAAGCACAAGGATGATCATTGGGTGCCCCACATCTCCCACATCCCTGCACACACATGGTAGGGTTTGGTTGTGAGGATGACAGCTGGGTTGTTTCTTTACCAAATTCAGCAGACCAGCTCACGTGTGCTATGTTTATATTTAGATAAATTTGGTGGGGTTTGATTTCTATGTACTGGGGTAGAGTCAAGCATGTGAAAGGGACTTTCTTTGCATTAGTCACCACATCATTAGCTTGTTCCCCTAAAATGCTTGTGTTTTCACACTGGGAAAAGAGAGACTTTCATTCCCTTGGGCTTGGTGTTACTTGCTTCTGATAGCTCTTCACTTCTTTGGGGACATGTTTGTGATGCTACAGAGAGCTGGTAACAGCCATCAGGTCCCTGAGGCTGTATTTTCAAGACATGCTTTGGCATGTTTGATGCCTGTATATTTGTGTTATATCTGTATCTGGATGGCCTATATCTGGTGGTTCCTGGCCAGGTATATTTGCATCTATAAGCACTATTTATTGAACTCCCTTGTCATGCACCCTTTGCCTGAATGGTGGAGATGGGGAGATCCCTGTCAGAATGCAGTCATCAGTGTAAATTAGGCTGGATTTTTTGGGGATGGTTTTATCATTGGCATTGCTTCTGCCAGTGGTGTTGATGACCGTTACTGGAAAGGAGGAATTAAAGTCATAAAACTGAATCAGAGTTGAAATGAAACCAGTTGATGGCAGCCATGGGCAGCCATGTGATTTGGGGAAATGGGCATAAAGCTGCTAAGTCAGAGTCACAGCACAGAGAATGCTTTCTCTTTCTCATTTTTTTTATTCTCTCCAGAATAACATTTATGTTCCTTTCCAAAGTGTCTGCTGCCAATTGATTTATCCCCTGATAATAGCCTTAAGTTGTTTAGTTTGTCTTCTGTAAATATATGCACGAGTTGTAACAACAAACAAACAGTGTTTCTGCCATGTATGCTAAGACCTGCTGTGTATTGTGGGGAAGCAGGAATAAAAGGTCTGTGCTGTGTTGCTCTGGGGCTCTGAATGTCTGCTTGGGAAATTGGAGGGAAGGGTTTGCTTCTTCACAAGAGGCTATGGGGAAGGTTTGCTGAGAATGTTTAGTGAGCGTTAGCAAAGTTGATCTTAAGCTGCCAAGGATATAGTATGTTTTTCCTTGTCTTTTCGTAAGTCCTGCTTTCGCTGGGATTTTTGTATGTGAAATGTATGAGAAATCCCAGCTGAGCAGAATTGGAGTGGAAATGGCTTCATGCCTGTAATAAGGGATGCAGAGAATCTGTGTTTGATTTTTGCAATTGGCATCCCTTCCCTTTATGAAAACAAGTAACACTAAACCCAAGAAAGACCCCATTTACTGTTTCTCAGAATATAGACATCTCTTGCACGAGGGAAAACATTTTCCTGTATGAAGAGATACACAATGCCTTTGGTAGCTTTTTTGCCCATTTCTCGTTGGTGTTGATGATGATGATGGTGAGCATTGCCTAGTGCTTCACTCACTGCAGGGCTTCTGAACCTGAGCTTGTGTTTGCCCGGGGAGGTTCAGATACGGTGGGGCTCTGGAAGGTAAGATAACTGCTTTAAATGCAATGAAAGAGTGAGCCTGAGAAAAGGTGGAATAAAACAATCTGGTTCCAACAAGGTACCAATCAAAGTTTACCCACTGGAACCCATAGGTGAGTGAAGAACAGTAGTGCAGGGCTTGGCGAGGCTGTGGGGATGCTTTGCTAAATGAGTGGTCTTGGGGATGGGGATTTTAGTCCTATTGTGTAGGTGGAAAGCATAAGGGATATGAAAATTTGGGATTACCTGCAGGGTCCCCTTATATTAACATCAGTATGCTTTAAATAGATCCATGTATTCATTTTGCTCATGTAACAGGGCACTACTTAATTTGTCGTGACCCTGTAGACCCGACAGTACCTAAAATGCTCTCAACTTAACATCTGATGCGGGGGCTGAAGCAAAAGCTGTATTAGGGGAAAGCAGGATTGATGGTTTGTTTTCAAAATGAACTTTGTGGAAAGAGTTAATTGCTGGATGTTTCATGAGAGCCATGGCCTGAGCCTCTACACTAGGTTTTTCAAACAGAATCTGCTGTTAGACACTTTCTCAGAGTGGGAGTTTCATTTAGATGTGGAAACCACTTTGGAACTTAAAAAGGAGTAAGAAAAAACAAATACAGGTGTGCTGATCTTTATTTTTGTGTCTGGTTTTATCAACTTCTATTGTGCAGAGTTAGTGGTAGTGTGCTAGAAAGGGACATGTAACCAGCTCTCATGGGGTCTGCTGATGTGACACCGTGGAGGACGGGTCAGTTTTGCACTCATCCATTTTTTAGTGGCTTGAACTTTGTCGATAAAGCAGCAAACTCCCTGGTCACTCTTCGGAGAGTTCCCACCTTGCGGGCACAGCCTGCCTGTAGCCAGGCGTGCGCCTCAGAGCAAACAGGGGCAGAAAGTTTAGTACACAGCATTAGCTTTGAAGCAAACCTTTATTTTTCTGCTTCAGGGTTTCATATCAAGTCACTCTCCCTCCTCCCATGTTTTCCTCCTTGCCATCTCCCTCTCCTCTTCCAGGTTTCTTATCATCGCTCTACAGACTGGCAGCTTCTTTCAGCCTTGCAGCTAAAGAGGGCTTTGCTGCAGCCAAAATAAGAAAACCCAGGAAACCAAGTCCCAGAATACCCAACCCAAACCCCAGGTCCTGTCTTGATGCTTGTCTCGGTGTAAGCGAGGCAGCTCAGTGGTCAGGAGATTGCTGAGTGGCTGGAAATCTCAGCTATCTTGAGTCTATGGAGGGGCCATGTGTGCAACTGCATCTGAAATTTTTATCACCACCACTGCAGGTGAAAGGCTTTCATTCGACTGTGCTGGTCCAGCAAAGTCTATTTTATTTATGTGCTTCCAAGCCCTTAAAACTTCTTTTAGGGTACATCAGTAGGGAGTTAATAGAAACTTTGAAATAGGAAAAATGCCTGTGGGTTAAGCAAAAAACCTAGTTGACCAACTCGAGCATAAAGCTGGTACTTAGTTGGTAGGTCATTTGCTGCAGGGGAGAGGAGAAGGTGGACTGCTGAACCACAGATAGCATTTCCCAATGGGAAACAAGCTGCAAACACAATTAGCAGCTCTTGATTTGGGAAGCAGCATATGTTTTATTTTGCTTGTGTTTGTGTATTCTTGTAGAAAACGCTTCTAAATCTTGCTGCAGTCGGTCGTTGTCTTAATATTAGCTCAGCATGTTTATTTGTGCATATGAGCCAGAGGTGAATGTATATGGGCTGCTATAAAAATAATCCCATTTGGGAAGAGTGAAAACATTCAAGGGTTTTATTCTCTATATAACTTCTTTAAAAATCCCAGCAAACAAAAAGTGCCTTTGCAGAGAAGTTTGACTTGGGTTAAAAATCTCTTCCATTCAAGCTTTTCAAGAGAATCGGTGTTTTAGTTATTTTTCTTTAAACAAAATGTACTTTCAGAGACTAAAATGTCTTAAGCACCAGCATACTGCTCTACCTTGTTTCTGCTAAATGGGATTATAAGGGATTTAATTCTGTGAGAATTTCTGTGTTGCAGGAGGTGGCTTTATACAGCGTGTGAGAGCGAGCGGTATGTGACACTCTCCTCCAGTTCCCATCACATCCCTCTGCTCTAAGCTGAGTTTTCCCTTGGTGCCAAGACTTGAGTGTTTGGGGCATCTTGGATCAGGTGGGATGGGGGAAGTGGGAAGGTGGGTTGAGAATAAAAAATCTGACTTGAAGACTGGGTAGTTAGAAGCAAATTGTATTGATTTCCCTTTGCAGGTCTGATGGGTTTGAAAGCCACTTGCTGTGCAGCTTTAAAGCTCTTCCTGCCATATGTGCCGTCAATAAATGCTAGTGACTCGGCCAGCGCCGCTCGGGCGCTGATCTGGCCATGCCTTGGAGCACCTGCGTGACTTGAAATACACTGCAACCCACAGGGCTGCTTCAGCTTACAAGTTAAGCAGGTGCTTAAGTGCTTGGGTGGATCGGAGGCTATAGGCGCTATGCGAGCTCTCGTCTGAACACAAATGTCATCTTTATTTCTTGAGCAAAGTATTGTCCTTGCCTTCTTTTTCTTCCCAGTTTCATCAGTCTCTCTCTGGCTTTTTCCAAGCTAAGTGGTTTTTCTGGCATGGTGAATGTGCTGCACGTAGTAAGAACCATGACTTGAAATGGAGTATAAATAGAGAGGGAGACTAGTTGTTCCGATTGCCATGGAGCGCAGAGAGCAAACAGACTCCAGGAATTTTGGAGAGCCAGTTAGATTGTTATATGTTTACTTATTTTTAATATCTTTTTTAGAGAGCTTTGAAATCCTTAGTGATGATAAAGAGTTTTAGGTGCTGAATTTGAATCTCGGGGTGTCCCTTTGTAAGCTACCATTGCTGCCCCCCGTTATCACAAGGAGAAACTATTCTGCTAAAATGCCCAGGTCTTGAACAGCATCTCTGCAGGTAGGAGGCATGTAAGATTCATTCCAGTATCTTACTTTCTTTCTTCCCATCCCAGTTTTGGCAGTTGCTTCTTTGCTGTTCATTTTATATAGGTTTTTTGGCTGATATACAGATAATTGCATCTTTTAAATGTCTTTTTTTCCTGCTTCCTTCCCTCCCCAACTCACTTTGTGTCCCTTGTAGCTCTAGAGAACAGGCTTGTTTATTGCTGATAGTGTGGTTAATGCCAAGAAATCCTGACTCCTGGTGCATTATTGCGGGGCTGTGACGCAGGGCAAGATCACATTCCAGATCTAGGTCTTGTTTACTTTGGATCCTTCTCGTGCTGTGGAGCAGCAACTGGTACTTGACTTCTCACACTGCTCCATCTTCTGCGGCCTGAGATCTGCCACTTCCTCGCCTGTGCCTACCAGATCCACTTGCTCTGTGCTCCAACCCCAGGGAGAGGATGGCTGGGAAGGGAGCTGAGGGATTCCTCTCATGAAAAAGCTTTGCTAAGAGGCTAGCTGGACCTTCTGTATTAGAAGCTGTCTGGAGGGTTATTTTTTGTTGTGGTTTGGGGTTTTATTTCTTTTTAATACTTTTTTCCTGTGGTAGTTTGAATTGCCTTTTAAAAAAGGAGGAATTGGTCGAGGAATTGGTGATGTTACCTGGGGTTTGCTGATTCAGAGCTCCGCTGCATCTCTTAACTTGCAGACCTGATCCGAGCTCATTTATCGTTTCACAGTGCAGCGTTGAGGTTTTTCTCTTTATTTTTCCTTTTTTTTTCCCTTTCCCTATCTATTTATTTTTTCCCTGTGCATATTGCTTGCCCTGTGCAACAGATGTGAGGATCTGATCCCACTTCCATTGAAGTCAATAGCCAAATTCCTATCGACTTCGCTGACAGCGAGAGTGAGCCCCCTGTCTAGGGAGTGAGGATTAGAGCTAAGCACGAGTAAGTAAAGTACAATAAAATCAGAATATCCTGCTTGCTGCTTAATGCCATGAATTCTGTTTTGAAGAATTTCTGTTTTGAATCCCATGGCTTTTTATGCTGGTGAATGCCAAGAGCTGAATTCGCGGGGGTGGGGAAGAGGAGGAGCTGACAAGCATAAGAGGGTTTTGGTTTCTAGAGTTAGGAGGGACATTGGTAGAAAGGAATGAAAAACAGTCCGTGATTCCTTCATGACCCTGCAGTGAAAGGACTTCAGCTGATGGATGAGGGGCTTGGTTTGGCAGACAGGCTGCATTGGATCCACTTTTGACTGTGTCAAGCAAGTGTCACCGTCTAAATCTGGAATGCTGTTGTGTGTTATGGGAATATAAATAAACCCTGAAAAAGCCTCAGGAAGGGGAAGATGATTGGACAGAATCTTAAAGTAGAAAAAAATACATACATCTATAAGATCACCCCCTCCCTGTGCCCTTCTACACACATGGCTAAAATAAAAATAATACAAATCCCCAAAACCCACAAATAAACAAAAAAAAATAGGCTGAGGGAGGGGAAAAGCAGTTGCTTTCTAGATGTTTTCCTGCAGGACCAGCCTTCCCAAAGGCATCCAGGTCTGCTCCAGGGAAACGGTGGTGAGACAAGGGAGAAGCCGCCTTGTCCCCACGCAGCCCCTTCTTCAGCATCCCCTGCACCTACGCAGGGATGTGTGAGCTGCCCATCCCCAGGGATGTGCTGTGGCTATGGGTTTCCCCTCCTTCCTGGGGTGTGCTGACACGTGAGGGGTGCATGGACTTGGACCCCTGCAGATAGCAGCACGGCCTTTTGCTCGGGGCCCCACAAGGAAGAATAGGCTGTTATCCTGGCAGGGCGATATTATCCGTGTTTTACAAGCAGGAAGGCTGAGGCGAAGGGTTTATTTTTCTGTGACTCATTCAGGATGGCTCAGGAGCCTGTGGCGGATGTGGAAATTCAATGTCTCGCAGAGCCCTGGTCCTGTGTAGTCTCTCCCCCATCCCACAAAGCATGTGTGTTTGCACAGCGTAGGGCTGGGGATGCTTTTCTCATTAGGGATGTGCTGCTGGCATGCATCCGTTGTCTCTCAGGGCAGCGTGCAAGGTGCAGCTTCATGGCAGAAGGGGTGATGGGGAAGCTGCAAATTTTAGGGAGCAGCCCAGTACTGCCAGAATGCACAGGGTTAGAGAAACGAGCCCCATTTCTGGGTTGTGACCCCAGGTAGATGTGGCACGTGGATTTTGCTGTGTCGCTTCCTCATGTCACTGCTCTGCCAGGGTGCTTTCTTTGCTGGCTTTTCCTTTCTTTTTCCCTTCGCTCTCTCTTTTGGCTAGGATTTTAACATATATCACAGGCTGGTAGGCTAAGAGCCTGGGACTTCCCCTCACCACACTCAAAGTCTTTGATCTTTTGCTTTGGAGGTAACATCAAAAGAATGGCTGAGAAAGACAGCCAGTGCTGTGAAGTTCAACGTTCAAGTTAATAGCTTGACTGAAGGTTGTGCTGCATTGCTGGAGCCGGAGTAAACAGAGGCGAGCGGACGCATTTCCCTGGGAATGGACCCTAGTGCTGCAGAAGGGCTTCATTTGCATTCACAATTAATCTAGGCCCTACTGAAGGGCAGGCTTGTCGGTTTGTTTTGTTACTTTTTAGTTCATTTCATTTGCAATTCCTCGTGTACGGGAGAAAGAAGTGGGATGGTTGGCAACGGAGCTGCTTTAGTCGGTGGTACCGACAGCTTGTGGTGGCTACGTATGTACCCTTGCAGCCCTGTCCTGCAGCTTGCCTGGCCTTTGTCATGTCTGGGTTTTCTCCTTTTTCAAAATGATTAAGCTGAAGTCTGTTGGCAAAGAGTTACCTTCCCCTTCTTTTAAAAATAGTAGTAATAATAACAATGAAAACAAATTCCTAACCACTCCCTGCCCAAAGCATAGTATGGACTTCACCGTGCCAGATCTTATTCTTTGTAATTCCCTTCACACTTCTGTTTTGAAATGCTGCTGATGGCGTGGGTGAATGGCTGGTCCATCCCTTTTTGCATTGCCATCTGCTATTTTGGTGTCCTCCATTCTGTCTAAGTTGCTTTGATACTCTCCTTTTCCCCTCCCGCTTTAAATGCGCTGCAGATAAGGTGGGGAATTTTGTGTGGTGGTGCACAACCAGCCCCTTTTCTGCATGGTTTGGGGTATCATATGAGATGGAAGCTACTAGTCGGCACAGGATAGTCAGAAGTGGTTAATAACTTGGCCCTAGTGGTAATGGTGTTGGAATCAGTTTCTGAGGGACAAAACACTGGACTCCAGCAACTTCTCTGAGGTGCTTGACACTTGTGGATGAGTTGGCCTCATATACTTACAAGTTTAAAGCATTGTTACGCAGAATTGACAGGATGTGGGTTTATCTGCAGTGTATTTTGATGTGTACGTACATGGAATGATTGATGTGTTAAACTCTATAGTAAAGTAAAACTGAAGGAATTAATTTGTTTTCAGACACATTTGTATGAGAGAGATGCACCAAGGGTACAGTTAGTCCCTAGTCAGAGGCGTGTTCTTCTTCATCCAGTTAAATAGGAGTCTTGGATGAGGAGAAGAGTTAATGGCCTTAATTTTAAACCTCCTTTCTGAGTTTATTACTTTGGGTGAAAGCACTTTGTCTGATAGGACTCTGACTTCTGTAGATTTGCTTAGAAAAAAGTATTAGTTGCTAGATTTCTGCAAATTTTTGACCTTTCGAGCATAGCTTCAGTGTGCGTCTTAAATCAGTCCCCAAGAGCAGGAGATGGGATTCACAAAGGAGCAAAGCAAATCAGGCACCCAAGTCCTTACTGCTTCTTGGAAAAACCCTGACCTGAATACTTTGCTCTGTTGAGTGAATTAAGTGAAATGTGGGGGGGGTTCAGGACGTTTGTGCTCTCTCGAGGAAATACGGAATGCTTTGGCGGGTAATGACCCCATTGGATGAGACCACAGGGCTCTTTCTTCAGGGACAGCGAGGTGTGTTAATTTTTGAGCCAATTATCATTCAGAAGCAATGGCAAAACATCCAGCTCCACAGAATGACAGCCCGAAGTGGGTCTTGCAGGAGCTGCCAATCTTCTGGACCAATGGGAAAGGAAGAGGTCGTGGATGATTGCATTGAGATCCTGCGTTTTTCCTTTGCTGTTCTCCTCCTGCTTGCTGGATAAATAATCATTTCACTTTCTTTTTAACAGAATGCAACTAATTATTGTGATTAAGCTCATACACGATCAGAGGTTTATTTCTGCAATATTTGGGCTACCCCTCGTAGCCATCACTGGAAGACTTTCCTGGGAAGGATGACCTGTGGATCAGGGAGGACAGGGCTGTCTGAGTTACCTGTGCTCTGTAGGTAACATCCTTCAAACTATACATTGCAAATCCCAGTGTTGTTTATAAGGGGGCAGGAGGAGAATAATAATAACCTCCAGTAGATCAGCAGCTATTGTATCATCACATGTTCCTTAATAAGCCTGATGTTACTTGTGAGAGGTATGCTCCTTAGTGGGAGCAGGGTGCACTGTAATGACCTTTTGTATGCAGGTCTGTTGAGATGAAAGGTCGCTTCTGAGGTTATCAGGTTAGCTGTACAGCATGCAGAAACACTGACTTCAACTCACTGTCCTACGCAGTCTATTAATGCTCTCAAAAATCTGTTTAGGAACGATTCGTAATCTGAATCTGTTTAGGGTTTTTCTTCCTCTCATTCCTCCTTTAGACGAATTTGG
The DNA here is from genome assembly GCF_028554395.1 of Pezoporus wallicus. Taxonomy (NCBI): domain Eukaryota; kingdom Metazoa; phylum Chordata; class Aves; order Psittaciformes; family Psittacidae; genus Pezoporus; species Pezoporus wallicus. The sequence continues at coordinate 5,392,405 of NW_026640883.1, forward strand.
CTTGGAAATAGAGCAGAAATGCTGTGTTGTGATTTAAAAAAATAAGCTATTGCTGTGAAAGGGAGCTCATTGATCCTCACTTGCTTCATTTATAATTACCCTTGTATGCAGTCATCCTACCTCATCTTTGAAAAACAGAAACGCCTCTCAAAACCCCACCAGGCAGCTAACACAGCTTGTTGTGTCCTTCCCCGCCCCAGCCTCTTCAACCTCAAGAACTTATAAAATATAAGTGTCCACAATAAGGTTATAAAATGTTGTGAGACTGGAGCCTTTGCTTTCTTGGCTGTTCAGTAAATATGTCGGGTGTCTCTTGGACGTACCCTGAGGCTCTGAAACCTGAGGCCTGCCCACATCTTGAGTTCTACTTTCCTCCTTGCAAAGTGCCTCTGGCTAGTGGAGCTGCCGATGCAGCCCCTTCCCCCCCCCCCCCCCCCCCCCCCCCCCCCGCTAAGAAAAAACCCTTTTTTCCTCTAAGACAGCTGTACAGCTGTAACAAACCTTGAATAGCTACTGTTTTTTTATCAGTTTCAGGTAAGGCTAAAGCCTGAAATATTCATTTGACACTTGTGGGTCCAGGGCTCTTAGTGCAGGCGTGTGAATGCTCTGGTGCTACTGACGTCTTCGTGTGTCTCCCAGTGGGACCATGGGGGGCTGGTGTATACCCTCATCCTCACCCTGGACCTCCCCTCAGGTCAGTACTGATGCCCCAGTGCCTGGGCAGGGCCGCTGGCTTTCAGAGAGCGTCCCATAGGTGAGTACTCTTTCATAGACTGGCTCCTGGGTGGTCCAGGGCTGGGCTGTCATCTCCCAGAGCCTTTCCCCAGGGATTCCTGCCCTCTTCTCTTGCACGGGCTTGTTGCACCCCTAGCTCAAGCCCTTCTGCAAAGGAAAAGTATGAGCCAGGGCTGAACTCCCAGGATTTAGTAGTGAATAGGTTGCCCTGTGCTGGCTTTTGGGAGGGCAAGCGGATGCACATCCCTGTTTTGTCTATTCCTTGGGAGCACGGTGTTCCACAAGCATTCCTCAGCTGCAGGGGCAGTCAGGGGTCTCCTCTTCTCTTGAGCAGCCCTGGCCTCCCCATCCATCCCTCCAAATGGCTGAGCAGTGATGTACCTGATCCTGGGGAGAGCTCTTATGGGGAGCAAGACATTTACTGGTTGTACCAGAGTGGTGCATTGAAACTGTTCTGCATTTAACTCTGTATGAACCTGATCTACCATCCCTGGAGCAGACTTCACTCGCACGGCAAAGCCAAATAGGGCTTTGTGGCTCTTTTATGTGGAAGTTGTTTTTCTATAACCTGTTAAGTTCATTTAAATTTTGGGGTGTTATTTTGCATATTCATGTCGAGAGAGGGAGCAGAAATGTAATATACATGAACAGCCTTAAAACCACTCAGTGTTCCCAACCCATGGTCTTTAAAACAAATAAATAGAAAAGTTGCCTTGCGGGCCAGCCAGTTCAAAATGCCTGTGCTATATTTAGCAACAAGAGCAGCGTTTTTGGCTATTTACAGATTTGTGCGCTCAGGGCTGCTCTGATGACTCCTGTGTTTTAACTTCGGGGCTGTGGCATGTACGTGTGACAAATGCCAATCTGGGGAGCGCGGGTGTGTTGTGTCTGCGGGAGCGGGCGCTGCTCCCCGGGGCCACGAGTTAGGTGTTTGCTGCCGAGCTGCTGCAGAAAAGCAACCCTCACCTCTCCAAAACAAACCTCTTCCACAACCGCAAGTATTTGGCGCATGGGGCAGAGTCCCTCCAGGACACGAGCTGTTGCAGAGCTGCTGATACCCTTTTCCATGGGAAGAGGCCCCAGCATTTCTACATGGAATTCTTTGACATTACAAGGTTGTTTTTTTTGTTTTTTTTTTTTATCCTGCTTCTCTTCCCCCTGCCCTTTGAGAGGAAAAATGCAAGCTCATGCACGTTGCATTTTTCGCTATGAAGGAGAAAATCTGGTTTTTCTTTTTTCTATAGTTACATGGAGCAGTGTATGTTTTTGATTTGTTGTTTAAAAAGAAGGGTTTTCCTCCCCAATCCTTTAAAACCAAAAGGATTATCTTGTGTTGGTGCACTGTGCTGTTTGACTTTTGTTTCTAGTCGCGTTAGTGCAGGGGGTGGATATGCATGCCAGCGTAGTTGTTTTGTCTAAGGAGAAATTATCTCTCTGAATAAAAAAGATCACGTCTCCAAAACTTGTACTAGTGTGTTTTGTACATAATTGTCCCTAAAATGCGCTCATTTAACAAAAGTCGCTTAAATTTAATGCATAGCTTATTGTTACATGAAAACTCAAAATGCCTTTCTGGAGGCATGCCACACCTTTATTGGGAATTTGCAGGATCTGGACTTACTTAAAAGGCATCCCAATGAAACGAAGTTACACATTTTAATAAGTGCAATTCAGTGTTGTCAACTCTGGACCATATTTGGTTTAGCGTCTGTTCTGTCTGCATCTCCTTTAAGCAAACCCAAGGTTTTATTTGTTCTTGAGGAAGAGTTTGTGTGGCTGATGATTCAACAGTGAATATTTTAAAAATACTTCATTTAAATACCATAAGTGTGTATTGCATTGTGTTGGTGGTGCTGGAGGAAACCAGAATATAAATACACAGGGTGGCTGCCCAGGAACAAGAGGTAACAGCACAGATTTAGTGAATACTTCATTTGTTTGCTTTTTGCTTTCATCCCAAATGATTCACTTAGTTCTCTGCCTAAATATAATTCTTCCTACTTAACCAGGAGTCAGCTTTGCCTCTGGCCAGACGGGATGTCTTTCCATGGGTATCTGAAGGCAAACCTTCATCTTCTGATGGACAGTTGAGATTTCCACCTTGCGTTCGGAAGGAAAATGGGTGTGAGGAGTCTTGCTGGACCCATGGACTAATGCCCTCAGATAAGCAAATCGCAGGATTATTGATAAGGGAAACAACTGGTGCCAGATCCTAGGAGGGAACGTTTCTTTCCCAGCTCTCTAGGAGGGATTTGGAAAGAGCTGTAATCCTGGGTTAGGAGTAATTTGTTACAGCAAGATGATACTTGAGTGGCAGGAGGATTCTGGCGGAGGCAGCGAAAGGGTTTTATTCAGAGGAGTATCTGGTCTTGCAGAAGGTCAGTCTGACACAAATCCCAGCCCGTGAGTTTTGTTTCTTGGCAGTGCAATTAGCTGATGGGACTTTTGACCTCTTTTACATCTTTCAAAGACATCTCCATGCATCTGAGCTGAAAGATTATGGTGAGGAATGTGGACCAGGATATGATGCAGTGGAAAGTTTTTTTTTCTGCAGGCTCTCTGAAAAACAAAATAACCTCAAGAGCAACCTTCTCAGCTTCTCCTAGGAGGTCAGAATATTGCTGGTTTCAGTGTTATCTCCGGGACTTTTTCCTGAGGTTGCCTTTAGGTTACATTTCTGAGTTAACTTCTTGGGTTTGTTTTAAAAAAGGCAAAAGCTAGCAACCCTGGGGAAAGAGAATTTTGCAAGTTCTTGGTTTTCATGAGGGCTTGAAACCCTTGGAGCCATCTATTCTGCAGTAACCCCTCATCGCATGGAAGACCCAATCGCACATAAAAACCACAAGGGAGGCGACAGGAAATTGGGTCTGAAATGTGCTGGGTTTACTAGAGAGTGGCTCCCGGCAGTTCACCCAGAATTGCTACATTGGCAGGAATTTTTGTGGTAGTGATTCAAGTCATGAGTTTCACTTACCCAACAGCAGGAGAAAATATGACTCTTTTAGTAAAACCCCCGTTAGGCGACATTACAATAACAAGTGAACAGCTAAATTCTTCTGAAGCATCTTTACTCTGGGATCACGCCCATCCCATTCACAGGTACTTCACAGGACCTGAGATGAGAATTTGGATCAAAGAGTGATGAAATAACTGCAAACAACGCTGATAGTCTGAGAGGCCCCTTTGGAGGTGGATGTGACTTGTGGGGGGCATCCTTCTCCCATCTTGCCCTTGTCATGGGTCTGCTTGGCTTCTAATAGCTGCAGGTGCCAAGTGCTTTATAAATTGACCTTCTTTTGGCTCAGATTTTGTAAACTGAGGCTTCTGGACTTGTGTGGCTCCTCATAGAAAGTGTGTGACAAACAGCTTGTAGTGGGTCTTGTGGGCTGCTTTGCTGAGGCACCGCCATTCAGCCAGGCTGCTGCCACAGCCAGCCCTTCTCCTCCTCCTCCTCCATCCCTCTGCAGCATAAAAACCCAGATCAGGATTTTTTCCTCCTACAAGTAGGAAATTTGAGAGAACAGATTGGGCAACTGTCAGTCTGATGATAGCAGCAAATGAGGAAGGCAGGTAGGGCTGGTCCATGACAGAGGTGAAGGGAAGATGTGGGCTGTCCTGTGCCACAGATCCATGTGGTAAGGCATGAGGGGAGCAGGACAGGGCAGATACCTTCTGCAGTGTTGAAGCAGAACCAGGCTGGTTGTCCACTGAGTATAAAGAGCTTCAAGCTTTGCAGAACCTCCTTTACAGATGGAGTTATGCTCTGAACAGAGTTGGAAAGTTTCAAGGGAGGCAAGGTTCCCCTGGAGCAGCCGTACTGTTACAATGGAGGTAGTTCAGTGCCGTGTTCTCTGTCTCTAGCATGCTGTCAGATATTTTTACTGTCTTCATTTAATGGGGAGGAAAGGAATTATACTTTATAGACCATAAAATGCATTCTTGGACTTCATGCAAACACTGGTTACCAATTGTTCTCTCACTCTCTGGGAGATTGCCAGGAACAGAAATTGAATGTGGGTCTGTACATCAAATTGTTTGGTGAGTCTTGGAGGCTGGTTAAGCTTTGCTGAATCTAAACAAGCCTTATCTACAGAAAGACCTTGTTGAGTTTTCATGACTGTCCCATTCTTTCTCTAGGGGAAACTCTATGCTTGAATGGAACAGAGCAGGTTGCAGGGAAAATCTGAGGAGAGTAGTTTGAAGATGAAGAAGTTGGGGTTTTAAGTAGATTAAGCTTGTCCTTGCTCCTTGACTGAAGTTACGCTTTTTATTTGCATCTGCCTTTTGGAACAGTACTTTATAGACATGCAGATAGTACTAGGTGAGTTTGCTGGTCTGTTCAGTGGGGACTGTGGCAGCTTTCAGATGAAATGTGAAAAAGTGATGGTGCTTTCCCAAGCTCCACGCAGGCTCAAGAAACACTGCCTGCAGTTGTTTTGCTGAGATGCCATGTGAACTGCAGGACGTAATGCTGTACTTCTGTGTCACATGAAAACTCTTCCTCTTGTAAAGCTAAGAAAGTGACCTTGAATTCCTGCAGTAGCCAGTGAGCCTTTACTTAGCTCCTTCATGCTCAGTACCAATACCTTAGAATTTGGCAGTAATCTACAACCTCGCATTCATTAGAAGCAATCCTCATGTTTTACTCCAGTAGAACTAATGGCGAGAATGCCTTTCATCTGTGGCAGAATGAGGAAATTCTTATCTGAATTTGCTTGAACTTTCATAGGCAATGATTTCTAAGGAAGCTTCTGGTTATTCTCTTTAGCTTTCTCCCATGGCAGCCTCCTCTGTGCCCTTATCACTGGATATAGAAAAAACATGTAAGTAGTGCTGGTGTGTGGCATTATTAATGAGATGTAGTTGCTACATTGCATCTCATCCAGGATGTGGGAGAAGAGCTGTGTGTGCTGTGAGGACACAGAGCCTGGTGGTTAGTCAGGAGAAAGCAACTGATGTGGTGCTTCTGGGACATGCCTCCATCTCCTCTCGGAGTGCTCACCCAGGAGGGAACAGCAGTTGTTGAGGTGCCCATGGAGCTTGAACTATTTCTTTGTGCTTTGTTCCACCCCAAAACAGGCATTCTCTTGCCCATTGTCTTGTGCCCGATTGCTCTGTGTCGTCAGTGGGGCACTTCCAGATCGCAGGATTCCTGCTCTCAGGCATCCCTCCTTTGACATTATCTCAAACTGTTCAATCACTAACACTTTTCTGTAAGTTTAATGCTGTGGAGGACTCGGCCTTCTCCTTTTTCATGCCCTAGAAGCACTTGAGCGATGTGACAAAGGCACAGGCGAATATTAAAATGAGCAACTCAAGGCCCCCATTTCAGGGACTCTTGTGTATTACTGGAAGGGAAGGAGGCAAGGTCACTCAAGTTCTCAATAACAGGGAAATTCAAGGCACTAGAAATATCTTGTTCAGGAATATAGCACAAGATGGCTTGGCTGATACCAGTGCTGGTGAATAAGTGGTATTTTAAATGCTTAATGCCTTATGTGCATGTGTCTGTGCAGGTACACAACACTTAGTTCCTTTTTTCCCTTTATCCCTATTTCTGTATTTTTAGTTTTCTTTTTTTCAGTGTTGCAATAGTTTAAAGGGTGATATTAGTTTAAAAAAAGTGGAAATATGTGATAAATACTTCCGTGTTTTTACAATTTCACGCTTTCATTTCTTGAGAGCTGTGGGGAAATCTTTTTGTGTGGAAAGGATCAGTCTCATTGAAATGAGCTTCGTTGCTCTCATTTTGAGCAGCTCCCTTGTGCCTCGTTGTAGTATATTACATATTCTGTAGAGGGGCTGAACGTCGTGGGTGGTGTCCACTACTTCTCATACAAAAAATTCCAGACATTGCAGATCTGCAAGGAATTGGAGGCCCTTTTAAAGTCCCTTCAGCAATCTCCTTCGGTTATTCAAAATGAATGCTTCAGGTTTTGCTCTCCCACTGCACACCTCTACAAGCAAGATGGTAACTGAAGACCAAAAATAAGAGGTTGAGGTAAATGAAGGGATAGAGCAGGAGCTGAGGGTCTACTTTTAAGTCCTTAGAGGCTTTGTCTTCTGACTTAAGTGGGAACACCAGTAGGTTGCAGGCCTTTCTTTGTAGGTACCAAGTGATTATCCTTTTGCAACTGTTATTCTTGTCTTCAGAGAGCAATTGCAGTCTCATTAAGCTTTGTCTTTGTTCCTAACAAATTCCCCATATAGCTCAGCCCTCTCCTCGACATTGGGTCTCCTGTGTTGCTACTGGACTATCTCTGGTTGAAATCTGCCTAGATAATCTTAAGGTGCTTTCCAACCCTAACTGTTCTGTGATTCTATGCCCCCTCCCAGAGGAGTTGTTAATTATCACAGAAACTCCTGAACTTCGGGGTTGATACCCAGGTGTGTACTTCCATGTGATTCTGCTGTGCTGGCCAAGGGAGAGACTAATAACAGCAAGACCAGGAATATTTCCGCTTGCATGGCATGTTGAGATGCAGGGAGGAAGTGCAGACTCTGAAGGTGGAGATGTGGTCCCATGGTGAGGGGAAGTATTGGAGTCCCCTAGCATGAAGCAGGCTCCAGGAGCCCTGCTCCTGCTTGTTCCAGTTCCTGGGAGCTAATACACACCAGCTGCAGGAAACCTGAGCTGGGAAGCATTGTGCAGCTTTGCCTCAGCTTAAAAATACAGCTTTATTTTTTTAATGGAGTCTATGTATTTATATGCTGTGGGACATCACTTGTAGGGCATTCCAGCAGTGAAAACAATAGCCTGACAAGGGAGCAGATCCAGGTTGGACACCAGTGCCGGAAACACCTGTGAGCTCTGTGCCATCCCTTCCATCAGGGCTGCGAGCCTGCATGGGGGTGGCTGCTGGCTCTGGGTAGGAGTTTCCACTGAACTCCTCTAGTTTCCAGTGTGAATTTTAGCTGCTTTTGACCAACTCTGCCGTGAAACCTTGGGAAATATGTTTATTTGCCCTACTGCTGCCCAGGAAGGCAGCCACTTTAGGAGGTATTTGCAGGGTGGGCATGCAAAACTGCTCTCAGTGGGTCTGTGCTTCGCAGGACCTTCTGGCTGCAGATGGAGGTGCGGACGTGATGCTCATACGAGTGAAGAGTAGAGTGGTTTAGGTCATTTTTGTTCCCCTTCTACAGAAGGAATCTGTGCTGTTCAAATCATTTGCCTTTTCCCTTGTGCTGACAATTTAACAGCCTTTTTAAAAGCTTTGGTTTCTCTCAAGTATGCTCGCCCCATACGTGTTTTAATTTTTGTGCGGAGGCCTGGAGCTTAACAATTAATTTGCTTAAGCTCTCTGAGACTTGCCATAAAACTTCTTTTTTTTTTTTTTCTTAAACACACACACATGCTAATGATCCCCATCAGATCATATTGTTAAACAGGGAATAAAACACTAACGCCAAGATGACATGTAAAAAAAACGTTAAAAGCAGGCCAGCAGAGCCCGTTTCAACAGTTCTGCTCCGGAATAATGTGCACAGATTTGTTAGAGTTAATTTGTTGAAAAGTTCAGTGTTTGTACAGGCAAGTCCGAGTTTCCACACTGAGACACAGAAGCGGGAGAGGAGCGAGCCCATGTCCAGCGTTTGCAGGAGCAGGATGGTGGGAACTTCCCTCCCTCCTACCCTTCCCCCCTGGTGCAGGAATGTAAAGGCAGTGTCAGAAGGCTGGGAAAGTCGGCTTTGGATTTGTGTGGACTCCTTGCAAATCAGAGGAACCGTCTGGCTCAAATCTGCATTTAGGGCCCAGAGAAGAGGATTTCCTGCTATTTAGTTGCTTGAGGAAGGAAAGGATTTACCTCTTTGCTGTAACAGGACTTAATTTTTCTCCTCTTTAATAAGACTATCACAGCGTAGGGTGGCTGTAGTAAACCTGTGAAAGCAATCACGCGTCTCCCCTCTCCTCCTCTGCCCTCCCAACGCCATGCTGCGACTCCCCTCTGTCCAAGCATCCTCCTGTCCCAGCTCCCAGCCCCAGCCATGGCTTGGCGTTTCCTTCCATTGTGCAAGAGAGAGTTGTGGAGGGGGGAGGCTGCTGCGACGTCGCTCCCTCGGACGCTGCCTCGCTCGGCCCGCCATCTGGATCCAGTTAGCTCTCTCGGCAGTAGGGCTGAGTCTCATTTCCTCCAACCAGTAATGTTATATAGGCAGTGATCCTGTTCTGCCCTAACATAATTGAAAATTATGTGTATTGTAGACTCACAGCGCTGAAATGTAGACTTGTAAAAATCTGTGGCTCAGGTAGCCTGTGGAGATTGAATTTGGCACACAATGAAGCTTTTATGTAAAGTAAGAATTATAAGCCACCACATCAATATTGTGTTACAGGCATGACAATTCTTGGATGGGGAGGCCTTGAGTCGGGCTCGTCACCTTAAACAATGCTAATATTTCATACTTTATCAACGGGGCTGGTGTTTTGAAACCAGCAGATTGGACTCTTTTCTTTTACAGAGTTGAAGCTGTGGGTTCGTTAACATGATGCAGGCGTTGGCTGCGGGCTCTGGCCCTCTCTGTTTATCTGACAGACAGAACATATCGCCCTTAGTGGGGATGGGATGCTGTTCTGGATCCTGGCCACTTGGTAGAGCTCATGGAGGTTGCTTTGTTGACCCTTGCGTGTTACTGCGTTCCATGGGGACTGTTTATTTTACTTGTATTTTTTCCCCCACTGGTGTGTTAGCCACTGGTGCAAATGGAAGCTATGTCTGTGCAAAACTGAGCCCGCTGAGTTTGGACCATTCCTAGGCTTCATGTGCATGTCCAAGAGGAGAAACAGCTTTGGCTACTTTTTCTGTTGCTCTGTAAGACTTTCTGGATCCTCTTTGCCAGGCAGGGTTAAAAGAAGGACTTCACTGGGAGCTCAGCCTAAAGGGTTTTAAAAGCAGAAAAGCAAAGTAGCAGTAAGAACTTCTGCAACTTCCATCTTGCAATTAAACTGGTCAGCCTGGTGTGGGAGCACCCGTGCTGAAAGCATGGGCTCTTGTGAGATCGAGGTGGAGCAGAAGCAACCATAGCTCTTGCTCTGTTTCTTATAAAGGAATTTATTGCTAGTAAAAACCAGCAGAACTGACAGTCCTGAAGGCTTTATAATCCCTGTAATAATTAGTGACTGGATGGGGTCTCATGTGAGCTTGCTCATGCTGCTCTTTCAGTGCCCCAGTCTGCCCTTGGGCCAGTCTCCGAGAAGCCCTCGTGTTTCCTGGCTTGTGTTTTTAGGACAGCTGCTGACCTGGGCTCCTTCATGGGTTGTCATGGTTGTAGGAATATTCCAGGGTTGCTCGTGACCATGAAGTGGTCATGGAAAAATGAGGGTGGTTGGTTTATTTTGGTGGGTAATAGCTTAGTGGCCATTTCCTGAAGTGCCACTGTTTGAGCTGGCAGGTTCTTGTAAGTGCTTTAGCTGTGGTAGCAGCAAACTTCTCACTCTCCAGAATGGTTGCAGCATTTGAAACACAGTCATGTACCATGAAGTACACATCCTGCGAGGACATTTTCCTTGGAAGAAGGGATAAATACTTCACTAGCTGGCTGGAAAACCTGAGGAAGCAGTAGCAGCTGTGACCCATCAGGACCCTTTCTATAAACTCATACCCTGCCTTTATGTGGTGGGGTTATGATCACTAAGACGACTGATGGACTTCTAAAAATCTAGCAGTTGACTTGTTTAATCGTGCCATCTGCAAATCTGAAGCGTACCAGATTTCCCCTCAAGTTAAGAAGCTCTCAGTCAGATTAAGCTTTGGTTGCATTTTCCGCGCACTTGGGTTGCATTTTTAAGCATTTTTTTTGAAACCACAAAGGGTTAGAAAGTTACTTTAACATCATCTCAACTTTAAAATTTATGTTGTGGTCAGCTACATTGAAGAGCAGGGATTTGATGCAAGTGATCAAATATCTGGAGGCTTGCAATTGAGTTACAGAGTTAGAAATGTCACTTTATGGTAGACTAGTTCTGGTTTGTTTGGGGTTTATTTCTTGTTTTTAAGAAGTGCTGAAACATTCTGGTCCACATTGCACAAATCCCAAATGTGAAGATGAATAAAATCAGGGCTTCTTGGAACTTGAGGAACTTGTGTGGGGCACAAATCCAGAGTATGGGTTTTGTTTATTTGCATTCCAGTAGCTCAGAAATCTCAGGCCCTCCAAGCGATGGGAATTGGTAATGCAGCCTCCTGCTGACTCGGTGACTTTTGGTCACCTCGGTGCCCAGGGTCTTGCAGCAAAGAGGCCTTGCATGCTAGTGAATGTTTTGCATGCGTGAGCAAATGTGATAGTGATGTGCTGAAAGCATGGAACCAGATCTCCTTCCTTCCTTCATGGAGATTTAGATACGGCTCCCGTTGTTCGCCTGCAGTGGTGGTGGGTTGTTTGTGTGCGGTTCTACCTCAAGGCTACTCTGACTAAAAATAAATAAAAGCCAGGAGGAATGGGTAACCATAACCATTTATGTAGCTATTTTTTAGGAGTAGGTCTGTTAGATCAACCAGAGTCTAGTGCTTAAACAGGATCTGCTTAACAGCAGTGGCCTGATCTATGTGTACAGCTGCTGGGAGGGGGCTGAAGGTATGTGGTGGTACATATTTCTTCCAGCGCAATACAGGGCTTTCAGGCATCACATGTTAACACTATGCTGAACTGGCACAGTGAAGTACCGTGCAGAGAGAAAAGCTTGGTCTGAAGTTATGTTTAGGTGTACTGTGCAGAAGTCTGTTTGGATTAACTAATTTCTCTGTGGGGCTGCTCTTGGTCAGAATCAAGCACTTCTGATGCAGCAATCTGGGTACCAGCTCGAGACTTCACCTGTTTGGTGGAAGGTTTGGGCTCTGCTTTGTGACCTGGCTGGGTTGCAATGGCTCCTCCAGTGAGTTTAGTGAGAGGATGTGCATACCTGAGAGCAGAGGTTTTACTGGATACTTGATGCTGGTTAAATATGTGGGAATGTTCTGCTCCTTCTTGAAGTGCAGTCAAGCTTTTCTTTTGCTCCTGAATCAACACCCCTTTGTGCTGTGGACTTGCAGCCTGTGTGTATTCAGCCTATCTGCTGATGACAGTGACGTGAAGAAGTTGTGTCTATCCATGAGTGCCTGGCCGGCACAGCTGGGCCTGAGTGTACCAGGCTGTACTGTCTTGGACATCATCAGTGAGAGAGCTTATCAAATTTGGCCTTGTAATTGAATAAGTTACACTCTGAAGTCCCTTAAGGGTTGTCTGACAGAAGATAAGCAAGAGGCAAATAATGCATGGTGACTTCCAGAAACTGTAAAAAGTAGAGAAAATAGGTGTGAAGACCCAGCAGTGCTCAGTCCTTCTGGGGTAGACCTCTGCTTTAGGGCTTCTAAAGTGCTGGGAAGCCAGAGGAGTTGACATCGTGCATTTGTTGAAAGAAGGCTGACAGATGACCCATTAAATAATGAGATCATATTCTTAACCCGTGATACTTGTATTCTCTCTCCTGAGACCGATAATCCACCTTCCCCTCCCTTGTCCCATCCTCTTCATGGTTTTGGTATTTTGTTTCTGTGTAGGTTTTATTCTGCTTCTAGGTTTGTTATGATTAGTAAAATCAGTGTAATATTGTCTTTGCAATCTGCTCTATTTTCTTATTCCTGGAGTGTAATGCAGTGGTATGAAATCAAGTGTTCTGCGCAGATTTTTGTCTCCGCAAACATGCAAACTCGTCTTAAGTTTTGTTTCAGTTTTTTGCATTAGTTTTAATTTATATCTTTTAACCATATTACCTAAGATTTATTTTATTATTATTTTTTTTGCCTTTCTTTTCTGAACTCATTTTTCTTTTCCCATTTTTGTTTCCTCCATCCAGTATCTGCAGATGAAATGGCCACTGCTTGATGTTCAGGCAGGGAGCCTTCAGAGTAGACAAGCCCTCAAGGATGCTAGGTCTCCATCTCCAGCACACATTGTTGTAAGTAAATGCAGAAAGATGTTCTTCCTTTGTTTATAAAAACATTTTGACATTTGACATTAATGGCATTGGTTGTCATCAGTTTTCTTTTGTACAAACTAAAAGAGAAATACTTCAAACAAAGCCCCTTATGAGCCCATGGTAAAAGGAGGGAATGCATTTGCTGTTGCTGGGCTGTTCATGAAATTGCTGTTCATGTGCCTCATAGGAGAGCAGAGTTGAAAACACTCCAAATTTGCACACTGCAGAATTAACTAGTGGCAGTGGAGTCCAGTGAGGCTGGTTTACACATCAGGCAGTGTTGAACTGAAGAGAATGAAGAGACACTTTGGAAAGCATTAAAAAAAGAATAAAACCCAAGCCTGTTCTATGGCCTTTACTAAGGAAAATCTTGTCTTGCTGCAAAATCTTGAAAGTAAGTTTGTGAGAGTTGGGCAGTATTTTACCTGGGTGCAGGCTCAGCAGAACCAAGCTCAGCAGAGCACGTTGCTTTATGTTGTGATCACTTCCCATGAACAAAGTGTGATTCAGGTGTTTACTACTTACCTGCAAAATATAACTCTCTATAATGAGTAACATTGCAAAAAATAGCTTAACTGCTTAATTTTTCAGTTTTTGGTTAAATTTGCTTCTCTTGTAAAAATAATGTTGGGTTTGAAATATCAATACAAATTTGCATGAGAGGGACTTGGGGGGTTTATTTTACTTGCTTTATTCCCTAAAGGTCTAAAAGGAAGCTGTTTGTTCATATGGTGTTATGCAAGAGGGATGGTATGCATTGGCCCATCCTCACCTATATAGCTGGTGTCAGTGCCGTCTGATGTTAAGGAGCATCTTCGCTCCGAGTGTTCATCTGGGAGCTTTACCTCTGGAGAAATCGGCACATTATGGGTTGGAATATTTCTTCTGAAATACTTTCTCTCCAAGTTTTACATGATTTTTTAAAATGTTTTTATAACCATTGGATGATAAGGTGAATCCCAGGAGAAAGAAACATTGCTCATACTTTGTCTTTTGCTATACAGTCTAAAGCTGCTGTAGCTGGTAGATCATCCAAGACACGTTTGTTTTGTTTGAAATCTCCAATCATACTCAACAGTTTTGAAAAGCTGCTTTTTCCATTGTTGTCTCTTTAACTTGAGAATTGTCAGCCCATTGCTATGAGTGCCTTTTGCTTTAAAAGAAAATCGATTTCCTATCCTTTAGAGTCCACAGCTTCTAAACCATGCCTCAGTGTGGCAGAGAGTGATGGGAACAAGACTGGTATTTGCCTAGTTGTTGCTGGTTGCCTCACTTTCTCAGAATGACTTTGCTTTTCCTTCTTTGGAAAGGCCACTTGGGCCATCACTGGAGGGGGAGATCAGGAAAAATATGTTTGTCTGGTTATTTAGAACTCTGCAGCCATCAAAACATGCTGTCATCTTAATGAGAAATGAACTAAAGTATCTTTCTCATTTTAATGATTTTTTTTTTCACTGTTGTGCTGGAGGACCAGCGCACAGGATAGGAGCATTCCTGGGGCTGGCAGGATGGAATGGTGTCAGGCTTGTAGGAGACAATGGGGAGGTAGCAGGAGGCTTGTCTTGGCTGGTTGCAGCCTGGGAGAGCAGGCTGAGCTTGGTTGGTAGCTTTGCTGGGGATCACCTGTGCTTCAGTGCTGAGCATCTGCTGTCCCTAAAGCTTCCTGCTATGCAGGAGAGTCTTTAAGAGCCGAAGCAACTCATGGTGTGGGGGGCTGGCTGGGATCCCATCCCCACCACTTGGGTGTGGGTGAGGTGGAGATGAATGGACAACCCAAATACACAAAAAAAACAGAGTTCAAACACCACAATCATTTTGGAAAATAGAGAAACCTGTTTCCAGGGAGGCTGAGGTTGATCTGCCTTGTATTTTGACCATTTATGGGGTTCTTATGGGTCTCTTTAAAAGCTGTTTCGCTCTGCTGTTCAATAAAAAGCATATTTACCATAGCAACCACTTAGGCTGTGAGGAACATATACTACCTCCGAGATGGAGGCCACCTTCCAAAAGAGCCACAGCTGGCATTTGTAATGTGATCTTTTGTGCTACTTACAATATTGGAGGGAGAGGAGGTGGAGGAGGCAGTAAGGGAGGGAGCAGTGGGGTTTTTGGCAAGGGGGGGGGGTGGTGCTTCTGCAGGTTTAATGTTTATTTCTAGCAGTAAAGTGTTTTGCCTTGTTCTGTTAAAATAAATAAATAAGGGGCAGCTTTTTCCACCCTTTTTTCCTGGCATCTGCCCCAGGCCACATTAATTCTGTGGAGTGAAAATGGTCTTATTTCTTGGTAAACAAAGTTAGAGTAAGTAATGGCATTCAGGGGAGGATGATGTGGCTGCAGATGCCAATTGGCCTGGGATGCGTCAGGCTTCTCTGGTGTCACTGCTCTGCCTGCCCGCAGCACCTGGGACCCGGCTGCTCTTGCATGAGGCTCTACCCCAGTTTCTGCATACATAGAAACGTAATTAATCTCTTTATGGAGCAGTGAGGGGTATTCCATGGACATGCCGATGTTTCCATGTGAGTGCAACTTGGAGGGGTAGAAACTGGTTCTCCACCCACGTTGCTGTGTCTTATCTACCCGCCAAGTGTACCTATGCCAGTTTTTCAGCTTGAAATGAGTTGCGCTGCCCTGAAGATGTGTAGAAAAATGCTAACACCTGCAAATGATTTCTTATCTTTTCCCTGTCTCCAGAATCAGGATTTGAGCTAATCTTTGCAGCTAAATTGCAAAGAGAAAAGGGGGGGGTGGTGGTGGTGGGGTGTGTGTGTGTCTTCCTTCCCCTCCTTCCTTCTCCCCCCACCCCTACTCCCCTCCTCGTTCTGTTCTTTTTTCCTCTTCTAACATTCTTCCTTCTCAGTGCTTGGCTGTGACTACCATGAGCTCCATGTCGGGGCTGCAGCCTTTACACCCAGCACCAATGAAATCCCCCTTGGCTTCAGTGCGAGTTCTTAGCTTAATGACTCAAGGCTGCAGAACATGGCTGTCTGTAATGCCTTAAGTAAAGTCTGTACTGTTTGTCAGCCGCTCTCCTTTCAGATTTGTTTTAAGAACATTAAGTTAAGACTACAAAAATCGAAGCAAAAGACCAGCATGAATAATTTGACTGGATTGCCCCCAGTGCCGAGGGCTGGGTTAATTCTGCTTTTCATGGTGCTTGAGAGAGTCTCCAAGGCCCATAATGAGAAACAGAATATTAAACTGAAATTATGTTCAGCATGTCTTGAGGAAGGTACAGCATGAGGCTCCATTTGAGACCAGTGCATTTATTTGCATTTAGGTGCTTCACTCGTCTTGTAAGACTCTTGCATCTTGCTCTGGCACAGTCATGCTGCTTATCTGTGTCCAAAGGTGAAAGAAAACTGGGGGAAAAAATTGTTTTAATAGTATGCTATTAAGCTTGCTAGGTCAAAATCCTGAATTCAGCCTGCAGATAGCACTATTAAGAGGCTGAGATTTTTTTTTTTTTAAGGGTTTTTATGGTTATTTCCCCTCTCTTTTTTTTTTTTTCCCTGACCTTTGATTTCATTGAAGATATTAAGACTTTTTCGAACAGTTTTAGCAGGAAGTTTTTGGGTGTAAAGCAGACTCCAGCTGGGTGCCTTGTGCGCTCCTCTGAGCAGATAGGCTGCTAGTTGTCCTGAAATCCCTGTTCAGCATGCACCTGATCTGCTCCACACATGGTGGTGGTAGGGATGAGATCTGGGTGCCTTAGGAGTGGGATTCTCCCATGGAAACTCTCTGTTATGGTGTGGACAGGCAATTGAAAATGAGTATGGTATGTGTGTGCAAGGACCTCGAGAATCTGCTCACTTCAGCTCCATCCATTCCTTTTGTATCTGTGCATGCCTTCCTACTACCTTAAGGAGAAAACTAGTTCTGTTCTTCCCTGTTTTGCAAAGTAAATACTCTGACTAAGCCGTAGCCTGTTTTGGGCAGGAGTGTAGGTGAAGGACTGGTCCCAGGATCCTGCCTCCTGCTGTCTCAGCTACACAGAGACTTGCTTTTAGCGTCCTTTGCACAGGGCAAAACCATTCAGAACCCAAAATGGTGGTGGTTTGGTACAGTATATTTCTCACAAAATAGTTAAAGGTTTAAAAAAATCCCTCATTTTCTTCTGCAGGGAGGCCTTTTGAAGTCAATGTAAATGTTACCTTGGGGGGAGGACTTGTGTTCGGCCTGGGTTTTCTAATATGTAATGAACACAGCCATAAAGTAGACTGAATCCACAAGAACAAAGAGTCACTGTGCAGTAGTGTAGCTATTTTTTTTTGCTTAAGGAGGTAAAAATGTGTTTTCAAAACATAATATGACATGCAAAACTGAAGGCAAATCTATCTGAAACGTACTCTCTGTTCTCAGCCTCTCTCTGTGCGTGGACAGCGGGTGTCTGGGACCGCAGGGTGGCTTGGAGGGATCAGGAGTTATTTCCTGGAGTGGCTGGAGTTGAAGCTGTGCATTCTGTCCTGCCTAGTCCCTAATATCTTTGTCTTACGTGGTTTGTGCTTATACACTTTGAAAGTAGAGAGAGATACATACAAATACTAAGTTTATCTTAGTTAGATTTTAAAAGTCACCAAGTGTCCCTTCAGACAGGCCAGAAGTGGGGTACATCATGCTCGGTCCTGAATGTATGGGGAAGCCATCTGGAAGCATAATCTTGGAACTGGCCATGTTCAAGGCCAGGTTAGACAGGGCCTTGCATGCCATGGGTAGTGTGAGTTGTCCCTGCCCGTGGCAGGGGGGTTGGAACTGCATGATCTTAAGGTCCTTTCCAACCCAAACCATTCTGTGATTGATTCTATGATTCCACTTGCAGTGCCCCAAGAGGGTTTTTCAAGCTCTTGCTTTGTTTGTCTTAAGTATTTTGTTGCAGAGAGGCTATTCTTCCTCTGCAGTAACCTCAGGATGTTCTTGGATTTCAGGCTGTGTGTGCCCATGATGGGGCACCCTGTTCCCTGGAGATCTGCAGGGAGATCCTTTGAGTATGAAGACTGTTGAGTTGCAGGAACATAGTGGTGTTTTGGGAGTAAGGAGTTGGATATCATTCATATCAACACCTGGCATTAAGAGGGACACACACACAGGGAGGGAGAGGTGTGTGTGAACAGTCCCTGCTGGCATGTAGGTCATGGACCTTGGTGCATCGGGCCAGCTCTCAAATCCTTGAGACTCACACTGCAGAAATATCCATGCAGACTTAACTGGAAATCTCCTTCAGTGACTCTCTCCTTTTAAATGCTCTATACTTTATTTGGCTAATTGCTTTGGCAGTTGCAAAGTAAACAAAATATTTCATTAATGCATGGCCGAAGTGTGCAGACGTCTTGTCCTGAATTTTCAGAGCTGCATGGAATTAAGCCACAGAACAAATTAAACTTGCTGAGAATTTTGTGGCTAAATCTTTCACCACTAATTCCTTTTGATTTTTCATTGGGACGGGTTGTGTTTAAAAAAAATCTCTGTTCCAACCTGAATGTTTAGGGCTAAGTATAGAATTTGCCTACCAGCAGCCCAATAAAATTGTTTTGGATGGATTCCTATAAAACACATGCATTATATCCAGTACTCACTAAATATGAATGGGAAACCTAGCGCTTGGTTTGTGTAGAGCACGGAAGAAATGCGGGCTCCTTAAAAGTAATTCACTTGGTAATGTGGTGTGTTTGCAAAATAGTTCAGACTTTTAGGGGGCTGCTTTGTGTCTTTGTGTTTACTCCGTGGCATGATGTCGGTCCTCTACTCTTGATTTAGGTACTGGAGGTAGTCCCTATGCTTTAATGCCAAGATAGGGGAAATGTGCAAGCTTGTACCTCTTCCTGTGAACTGAGCAGGAATTTAATGCTTCTGCAAACATAAGTCAGCACTAAAGCACCTTCAGAAGATACCTTGGGGCTGGATTGGCAGCTGGGATGAATTGTCACACTTGGCTGTAGTCAGGAGATCTGTGAGTAGCTCCAAGAACTCTGAAGTATTTGGATGTTGGGGTATTTCAGCTGTGAATAAATGCTGTGACATGTGTAGTACTGCCAACCCCAATTGTTCTAGGATCATGAGTCAGGCCTCAAAAGATCATGAGGATTGGTGGGGATTTTTTTGTGTGTGGTGTTCTTGTTTGTTTTCTGTTTCTTAAATAATACATTTTGTATTCTCTTTATTTGTTCTCTTGTTCCTGAGCCTGCAGGGTATACTCTGCTCGTTCTCAAACTTTTCTCTATAGCAGTTCAGGAGCTTGCTGTGTGCTTAAGGCCGAGGTTCTCTAAGCACATGACTTCAAGTCTACCACGGTTTAAGAAAAATAGCAGACACTGCTAGACTGGCTATAGAATTGTAGGGGCCGGCAATCCTAAGTGTTGCTCCAGGAGAAGGCAGTGATGTAGGGGTGTTGTGATCTGCTTGGTACAATCTGTTGAGCATCTGTTTCTAGTGAATCATGCACTTGGACTTGGGAGAACCTGGTCCGTGATGCCGGCAGAGGCGCTGGCTCATGGCGCTGGGGTGGCTTACCTTGAGGTGGCTGCAGTGTTCCCAGGCTTGTCTGACATTACTAGGGGCGGCTTAGCAGCTCTTCCTGAAACAACAGGTTTATAGCCCAGGATTCTGTGGTGAACCAGCACCAGTTCTGATTCCCTGGGGGGGCTGTGCTGTAGCTTCTACTCCTGAGCTGAAGCCCCAAGGTTTGTCATTTTGGTTTGTCGAGGCACACCAAAATATATCTGGTCTATCTCTCTGACATATCTGAGTATTGGAACCTTCTGGGTGAGGGGGAAGCAAGCCAAAAGCTTGCTCATCAGAGATCCTCAAGAAAGACGTAACTATGCTGCCTCCAGGGTACTGAACTTCAGGAAGTACATCTACTGCGTCTTGTATCTTTTGTTTATCAAATGCCTGCTATGTCCCAAATGCGATGCAAATATGAGTCCCTAAATTCTGTCCCTTCCTGACTAGTTCAGGATACAGTAAAGCTGCAGAAAGCACCACTTCAAGGTAGAAACCTACACTGGGAAGATGGTTTAGGAGGGAGTGTTTTTGCACAGAGAAGCCCAAGCTGTGTTTGGATTCAATCACGTGGCAGTTTATGTTACACTGGAGCATGCATATTAGATTAACTTCTAGGGACCTGCATGGGCCTAAAATGAAATAATGGTGAGCTGTCAGCTCTCCTTCAGCAGGGCTGTTGTGCCAGGAGGGATAGAGAGAGTGCAGACGGTCCATCCCCAAAGCCCGGAGCATGCACGAGGACTGCAGAGCAGCAGCCGTGCGTGGCATCTCGGCCTTGGCAGTGGGCAAAGAGCCGCAGCAGCGCCGGGTGATGCTGGAGAGCCAGATGGGTGAGCCTGTCAGATCAAAGATGATGCGTACCGAGGGTGGCAGACTTGGCAGGGCTGCTCGCCGCAGGTCCTTCTCCCTGCGCACCCTGTCTGCAGATGAAGTTTGTGGCTGGATTCAATCTGGAGCTGAGAGAAGCAGGTATTGAATAATGCAGCCTCTTTTGGAGCCAGAGCCCGTGCTGACTGGAGCAGGAGCAGCCATCATGTGTAGAGCAGAAGGTTTAATGGTGTGGTCCAGCCCCAGCACTGTTCCCAAATTTCTAGAACCAGTCTTCCCTTTCCAGTATGGCTTTGGGCTTGTTGATGCAGAGCGGCAAAGCCCAAATATGCAGTCGAAGTAGCTGTCTCAGAATAACTATTCCTCATTATCTCTCCATGCAGCCACTCTTATTCAGCAGTAAGAGGTCCTTTGTGTGGTTTAGCTTAATCTGCTTTGGAAACGGATTAAGCTAAATCTCACAAAGAAACTCTTAGTGCTGAATAACAGTGTCCACACGGAGAGATAATTCGAAATAGTTGTTCTGCATTTTTCAATTCACACTTGAGCCCTCACATAAAACCTTCCCAGTGCAGACGAGCCCATTTGAATAGGAACCTCCTATTTTCTGTCTGAACAAGGTCTGTATACTGTGTCCAGGTGCTGTAGTAAAGAAAACAGCACATATTTATCATTAAAAAGAAAGGAAGGAAGCTGGCATTGCTGGGCTCAGGACTATTTGCTTGCGAAATTGCTCAAACCCAGAATTACTGCTCTTCTCACCAGTTCATGTGGTTTGAGATTAGATTATTCATGGGATACTTCACTTTCTGGACAGTATAGACATCTGTACTCTCTTCTACGGAAGAAGCTGGAGCTGCTCAGTAAGCCGTTGTGTAAAGAGAAGGAAGGATGCTTTCTCCTCGTCCTGTATAGACCTATTTGGCAAGGGGCAGACCCATTTTGGCAAGCCTTTGGAGAGTTAGAGGTGTTGCAGGTAACAAGGAGTGATGCCTTCATAAGCAATGTTGCACCCCTGATCTCTCTCTGAGCAATGTTCTGTGCCTAATTTCACAAAACAAAGCTAGAAATTCTTGTCAACCAGACTTTGGTTTTGAATACACAGTAAGCTGGTAACAGAGAGTGGTTCCAGGGCACCTTAACTTGTCCGTGATAGATACCAGTGAGCAAAATCATTCACCACTTTCCCCGAACCGGCGATGCATTGCTCACTCCTCTGTTTCACCAGTGTGACCAGATAGATGTAAAGTAACTTTCCCAAGTTGTGGAAATCATCAGTTTTTCAAATTCCTCTGCATTCTAGAGGCATGCAAAAAACCTGCAGCCCCACAGGAAAACCAAGCAAAAATTTGATTTCTAAATGTGAAATCCCAACATATATCAGACCTTACAGGAAAGATACTTATGGTGCTATTTAAGTGCTGTCAGGACCCCGTGTATCCATGAGTCTTTGTGTCAGATGTACCTTGCTTGTCATCTCTCAGAACAGGGCAGCTAAATCAGTCCTTCCTCTAGCCCGGCAAGCAGAAGCTCTGCAGCCAGACTTGCCTGTGTAGGAGTGCTACATACGTAATGAGGGATAGGCTGGTAGTGGGTCCTGGGCATGAATGGTTTGAATCTTTATGTGTGTGTATACAAGAGGAAGGGTTCAAATTAAGGCCCTGAGGGTGTCCCTCAGCCTTGCATTGCTACTCTGCAGAAAGAGTTGGGTCTGTGCTGGTTTCCTAGGAGAGGCGAGCAGTTCTCTGCCACGCATTTTTTTCCTGTTGGCAGGACTCAAAGACTTCTCAACTACTATTACTGTGGAAACTAGCTTCCCCTTCCCCTTCCTTTTTACTTTTTAGGCCTTGATTCAAGAAATCATTAAACGCAAGCCGATGTCCATCCATGTTCAGGACGACATTTAAATGTGTGCTCTAAGTATTGTCTTGTATAGTGTCACTTTTCTGAGTTGGGGCAGTGGAAATGAGCATTTGTATGAGATAAAGCCCCTTCCTGAGAGATGTTGTGGCTTCTGCCTGTCCCCAGCTAGCAAGTACTGAGAAAAGGAATGGAGGGAGAGACAGAATATTGTGTCCTGAGCTCTTCTCCCTTGGAGCTTGTCATTGCAGTGATGTATTTCTTGCCATGGCTATAGGAGGAGAAACCCTGAAAGAAGGTTTTGGTCTCTTGTTGCTCATCTGCCCACTGGGAAATGCATAAAATCTCTCCATGGTCTTCTCCCCTGGGTGGAAGGATAATAATGTCTGGGAGAGGAAAGGCAAAACAACAAAATTCTTCCCTGTTGTATGCCTGCAGAGCACTGTAATGTCCATGTTGTGTGTTATGGGGATGTGACCGCCCTGTATTAAGGGAATAGTATTTTACGGAGGAGAGCGGAGTGAAAGGACCTGAAAGCCTCCAGACTTCCGTACTGTGCATTTATGGCCATGAATGCTTCTCCTGCCAAGCAGCTGAATGGAAGCAGCACCACTAGAAAACCCCAAATGGCTGTACTGCAGTTTTCCCTGACGGCAGAACTTCTGTCGCTGCATGTTGGGCATGTCCACATGCTTAATTAACATGAAGCAAGCAAGGGTTTGCATTGCTAAAGCTGTAGCTGCTCCACGTTGACTCCCCATCTCAGTGCTTTTCAGGCATGCTGAGCTGTTTGGAGGGAAGTCGTTTACTGGACATGAAGTAACCTGCTTCTCATTCCTCATTAAAGGGTTCTGATGGCCAGGAAGGGTTACCTTGGGATAAGCTCTGGTGTAAATCTGAGGCACGCTGGTTGCTCCACAACTGCTGCCTAAGGGGTAAACGTGAGGTAACAGATGCCATTTGGACTGAAGGTGAACTTGCTTGTGTCTATGTCCAGAGCTGAGCGTGTTTCTAAGCAGTTGCAGAGGTGCTGTAAACCTTGGTGAAGCTCGCCCTGCAGTAACTTGTTGGGCTCATCATGCCCAGAGCACGTCCAGGGATGTCCGCTCACACCGTAGATGGCCTGTTAAGCTGTGTTCCTGCGTAGGCAATTGTTTGTCCACTTCAGATCGCTGTGCTGAGGTATCTGTGGGATGAGTAAATGGTGAGAAAATGTGGGGGATGAGCCCCCACACTGCTGGCAGAGGAGAATGGCCAAAATGCTGGCACCTTGTCCACTTTCTGGCCGACTCAGCTGCTCCTTGCCTGGGCACTGAGCCGGGCTCATGATTCTTGTGTTAAGGCGTCATCATGCTCCTATTTGCTGATGGTTGGGATTGGATGCCTTAGTTGGGGATGGAAAATTATGGACCCTTCTTTTCCCAAGCACCATCCAAACCTGATGGTGTTATGTCCCTGTGGACATTGCATTTCACTGCTGTGGTTGTGAAATGAGCAGGTTGAAGCACTTGGTACCAGTTAATTTCATTTTTGCTTTATTGTTACCTGTATTTAAGAGGATCTAATAGACGAGCTGCCCTCAGAAAAGTGGGTAGTTGTCCTTGCCCTGTATGGCTCAGATCCAGGGGAGATGGGGCTGTTCAGTGCAAGAAACAACATTGGTTTGACTGCTATATGCATATGGTGTGATGGGCACCGTATGCTCACGTCCCCTTCCCAGAAAGGTAATCTGTTCTGCATAGCAGATCATGGCAAAGCTGGGAGCGATGTACGGCTCCCTTGACTCCATGTTCACAGTCCGAACTGGTAGGCTAGCCTGTCTTTGGCATGCATATTTAATGCTGTAGTTGTCTTCGCATATTTTGCTGGAGGGGGACTAAAGGCAAAAAACCATACAGTTGCTCACCTGTCCTCAGCACAGGTGAGCTCTGCACTTTTTCCCTTGGACATCTGTGAGGTGTTTAAAAGAGAAACATGGGTTCCTGACATCAAAGAGTTAATAGCAGTGAGTGTGGTACAATAGCTCATTAGGACTTAAACGTGGGCTGCAAACTCAGAAATCTTGATAATTTTGGTCTATAAGGACACTGAACTTTCAACCCTAGTTCAGCAATAATAAATGCCTGTTAAGTAAGGCTTCCTTTTATGAAGAGAGGGTGGATGGATGCATTTCAATGGGCTTTAAAATATTGCTACTCATTTCAGCGTCTGCTGCCCGAATGCATCTGGGCATGGGAAGGCATTTCAAGATCTGCACAAAAGCACTTTGAAGTATAACCTTTGTGAGCATCTTAGCTAAACCTGACTGCAGTTGGAAGCAGCACTTTATTTTATTTATTTGTGAGTCTACTTCTTTTAAAGTTGCTTTAAAATAAAAAATAAAAAAGCCACAAAAATAAAACTGTAAGCAATTAAATGAAAATGCAGGTTTGAAACTCTGACCTGAAGTGAGAGGTGGTGGTGGTGTATGTTTGGCTTTCCCATGGATGTGTTCCATACGTACATAACCAAATGTATGAGTTCTGGATTTTGAGAGCAGGGGAAGATGAAGCTGTGCTCTGGGATGGGGCTCAAGCGGTTGCTCAGGCTGACAGCCATGCCAACCTGGAGAAAGAGGGGTTTGGGCACATAGCCGTTCTCCAGCCCATGGTAGCTGTGCCTGTAGGAATCACAGTGAGGAACTAAAGCATTTCTAACAGCCCTATTGTCTATCCATAAAAGGATCCTGTGGATGTTTTGGGGACTAAGATTCAAAACAAATCACGAGTGACTGCAGCTCACCACTTCATAAGTTGCAGTCTTCCTTGTCTTGAGTTTGCAAGGCTTGATCCATTTGGGCTTCTGTTGATGTCCTATGTGAGACTCAAAATTGTGTGTGTGTGTGTGTGTTTTACCTCGCCTCTCGGAGAGCACGAGAGGGACCTCCGTGAAGAGAGTGACAGGGTTTGATATAAACCAGCAGGACTGCATTGCTGCCATTATTCGACAGTAAACCCTTTCACAATGCCATATGCTGTGCATTCCAGCACAGCGGCGGAGGGTGTGATATAGTTAAAGCACACTCGGCAAACAGGAAACGCTGGTGACCGCTGTGTGTGCTTTTCATGGAGATAAAGCATTGAGAGCGTAACACACAAAAAAAGTGCTGGGAATGGGAGGGGGGGGAGGACGGCAGGGGTGAAGGAAAGGGATATATTTTGGGCCTGACGCTCCGGTCATTATGGAAACGCAGGCAGGAAATGCAGCCGAGACAACACCGCTCTGCTCCAAGATGTTTGTTTTACTCCATTACGTGTATTTTCTAGTTTGCTGCTGGGTGTTGGGAATGGATGTGTTTTTTTTCTTTTTACTTAATTTTGTTTTTGAAGTTCCTGCCACTCTGGCTTAGCACCCAACTCCCTTCCCCTCAACCCTACCCCCGTTAATAATCAAAGGCTATTTTAAGGGACTAGAGTACAGCAATACGCATTTCATACCCCAGCACAATGTGAATATCGATGTTGAACCTAAGCACAGTTACTTTCCTGGCAGTGGCTCTGTGAAAGGCATTGCAAAGCCTCCTCGGAGTTAGGAAGTCGCTATTGCAGGGCAGCGGGAAAGGCAAGGGGGATGGGACCAACAGGTCCTCAGATGGGGAGAGCTCTGAATCATAAACACGCCATAGCTTTAATAAAATAAATGAAGTGGAGCCTTTTCAGCCGAGGGCAGACTGTATTGGGGCAAGCCGGGCTTTTAGCGTTGGGAGTGAAAATTGACAGGCTGAGAACTGGGACATAAACAAAAATGTCAGTCCCTGGGAGTCTTGTTCACTGGACAATGTCTCAATTGTTTCAGTGATTTTTCGCAGGCAGCAGGGGATAGTGGGAGATTTAACTCTTTACCGGCCACGCAGGCGCCGGAGGTGCTTGCAGAATGAAGAAGTGGCAGAAAAGAGCATTTTTTCTTGTTTGGAAATGATTAAGCATGTCAGTGGGTGATAAGAAAGGTCACGCTGTTCTCTGCATACTTGTCTGCTATTCAAGTTGGGCTTTATGCTGCTTTAACTTGGTTTTAAGTTTTGCTGTTTGCCTGGAAAACTTGGTTTTGTTTTGGGTTTTTGCTTTCTATCAGGACAAATCACATTATGCAGCAGGCCAGGAGATACATAAGAAGGAAAAAGGGGGGGGGGGGGCTACATTTTAATTTTTATGAGTATTTCTTCATTAAATGGCTGACAGGCAAACTTGGGTGTTTTAAGGCTGTCTGGATGATTTGGAAGAGGCTGAAATGTGAGATAGGGAATGCCCTTTATTTTATTAACCGCTTGACAATTCTGCTGAAGTCTCCAAAAAGCATCTTCAAAGGAGGCAGAGGAGAGACGAGGAGCTTCATTGTCTCATCCTACTTTTGCTTTATTTATTATAAAAACAAACATTGGAACCTGTTGCATACCAGCCCGACGTGGGCAAGGTTCAGAAAGCTGTAACTGGTAATTCTTTACTCATCAGATTCTGGCTGTGTGTTTTGCTGCGGCAGGAGGGCGAGACTGCAAACCCAACTTGCTTCTTCAGGGCGCAAAAGCTGTTGAGGTTTATTTGCAGGAAGATAAATCTTTTTTAATAAAACGTGGGTCTTGCCTCAGTTGAGTGAATTTGAAACATTTTGCAGGCTGGAAGCCAACTCGCTTGGTGCGCAGCAGCCCGGTATTAAAGGTCTGGGATGTGCTGAGCTTGCTTTAACTTAATTTATGGAATAA
Source organism: Pezoporus wallicus (assembly GCF_028554395.1). Classification (NCBI taxonomy): domain Eukaryota; kingdom Metazoa; phylum Chordata; class Aves; order Psittaciformes; family Psittacidae; genus Pezoporus; species Pezoporus wallicus. Next base: position 5,419,014 of record NW_026640883.1, read on the forward strand.
TAATGTATCCCGTTTTCATATCCGTGCATCCTCCGGCTGCTTTGTGTTCGGATGCATGTTCGCAGCCCCGCACTTTCTCCTGCTTTCAGATTCCTCCTCCCCCTGCCCCCCATCCCCTGCCTGCACGCAGCCGTCCCTGCCTGCTGCTTGCTGGCAGGCAGGAGGTTGGGAGATGCTGAGGGCTCTCCGCCGCCTTCCTGCCGGGCAGGAAATTGCCTCCTCCATGGATGCTGCACGCTGAAACACAGCAAAGCTTGCGTTCATGGGCAGGCTTCTCCCCAGATATTCCCGGTTAGGGGGTGCACTCTCCTATGTGATAAGGATGGGGAACGTAAGCTGTTGCTCTCCAGATGCTTCCCTGTATGTTCTACACTGATGGGAGAGAGGGAAGAGGGTAAAAATAACTGCAGTGTCCTCTTTGACGAAGGCTGTCTCCAAAGACCAGAGTGGGGAGGGTTTCTCCAGATCATCCATGGAAAATCTGGCTCCATATGTGTTTTCAATTGATACTGGTTTCAGAGATTTAGAAAACAAAAGTTGTTGACATGTCAGAGCAGTTGGCTCCCTGGGTAAGTATCCTGAGTAGAGCTGGATTTAATAATTTATAATTAATCATTCGTGCAGCAAAATGAATTGCTCTTCCTGTTAGTTAAGGATCACTAAAGAGATCGTGATTTTTCTTGGAAGTGTGTTTGTTGCTTATGCTCTAGTCTCAACGTTTTGCCTTGGAGATCAGCCACCAGCAGTTCTGAGCTGGTTGGTGTTGGAGCTCCTCTGAGCAGAGATGGGGAACATGTGATATGTTTCCGTTCCCAGCATTGAGCAGCGAGTGATACTCTTTAATTAATAAAAGTCTATTTTCCATGAGGATTCTCCAGTGCTTGCATTAAATTCACTGTCTTGGCAAGTGTCCTTATGACCAAATTCATCTGCTGGTGTAGTCACAGAAAGCGGTTAGATTTGTCTGTTCATGAGTTTCGCTTATTTGTAAGAGAGTACAGTGTAATGCTAATGTAGCTCAGGTTGCACTGGTTTTGTGCATTATATAAACACAGAAGGAAATAAAATAGTGTTTTGAAGTATCTTCCTAGGGCTGTTATGAAATTTCCACCCCTTTCTAGTGATGAATAACAGTCAGCTTTCATTTGAACATGAACTTATTACTGATATAACAGCTGGTGAGAGATCTCTGCTTCCCTGCTCCTCCCCACTCCCCCAGGTGGAACAACACTATCTTTAGTGCCATTGCAGAACACATTCATGAGATGTCCACTGCAGCCACACAGCCCATTTGTGCATCTGTTTAGTTCCCCCAAGTAGTATCTAGGGCCACATTTTCCCAGATAGGGCTTTGAGCAACCTGGTCTAGTGGAAGGTGTCCCAAGTCCATGGCACAAGGGGGTTGGAACTATATGAGCTTAAGGTAATTTCTGATCCAATCCATTCTGTGATTTTATGAATTAGCAAATATTTAGTGTTCTGGTTTAGGTGAACCAGAAGGTAGGAAAGGGCAGGGATGTTGAGGAGAAAATGGATTTTGTAGATACGTGTGGTGTCTATAACTCTTCAAGGCATGTTCAACTGTCTAGGATGAACAGCATCTTTAACATTTTCTTATGTTAAGGTTTTGGTGAAGTGTAGGCAGCAGGGCATCTACTTTACTTTCTCACCCACCCTTGCTCTAGGATGTGCCTGGAGTAGCCCATGGAGCTTGGGAGTCATGTACTGTCATGTCCTTTCACCTTGCAGGACCTGAATCCAGCTTGTGGAGGTCAGGTAGCTAGCAAAGCAAGAAAAAGGCTAAGTCACGCGTAGCGTGAGTTGAATGTTGCTTGCCTGCCTTCTGGAGTGAGCATGTGCTGGGTGGTATAAGGGTTTGGGTACTTCTTACCACTCTTCTCCTGTGAATATTGACCCAGCCTGGGGAGATGTGGGCATGTGGTGGTGGTTCATGAAGGGCTCAGGAAAACGCTCCTGTTTTTCTGGTTGGGTGTTTGGAGGCGTGATTGAGAACTGCCACAGATTTTAGATACTGTCACTGAAGTGAGGTGCTCTCCCTCCCACTGTGCTGTCGACAGGAGAGGTGTACCCATCTGGAGGGATGAATGGACTCCTGTACGGCTCTGTGCTGCCCTTGTGCTGGGTAAATGCCTTACTAGAAATCACTCCCGTTTCTGCAAGGAGAGGACTTTAAATCTCCCTTTCGCTGCTTGAACATCTTCCCAGTGAAACCTCAGGGTAAACAAGTACACAGGAGTCTTCCCTGTGGGCCACTTCTCACCAGCATCTGCTGCACCCGCATGTGGAGGTGGCGGTGGAAGTTCTAGATAATGGTACTTAGCACTTATGTAGCACTTCATGTTTCCAAAGTGCCGTACAAACCCAAGGCTCCCTATCAGTCCCTTGGGAAATAAGGAGCTCGGTATTATTACCCTCATTTATGGGCAAGAAAAGCTGAGATGCGGAGAGGTTAAGTGGTTTGCCCAAGCCCACACAATGAGTCAGTGTCAGCTCTCAGATTAGGTTTGGAGTTTTCCTGGCACTTGCTGTCATTGTGCAATCAGCTGGAGTGCGTTGCCCTCATGAGATGCTCCTTGTTGAGCGATGGAAACTTCGTGCAAAGCCATTTGAGATGTGCGGAGGAGATCCTGATTGGAGACAACGCTGATTGCTTCTGTTTATTTTAACATAGAGGATATTTTATAAACCCTTCCAAGAGACTAAAAAAAGTTGCCTTCAGTGGAGAAAAATCCAGACTGTAAAATTCTGTTCAGTTCATGGTGGCATCACATTGTTCTGGGGAGGCTGTGAATAGCTGTGTAATGAAGCACTAATCTACGAGGTGAAGCAAAGCAGCCCTTCAGTATCAGCAACTTTTTATGGCTTTTAGGGAGGGAAGGCACAGCAAGAGGCTTCAGTCTGTGAGAAACAATGCTTTGGCTACACATGGGATTACTCTTGAGGAGCTACTTCACGTTAGCTCCTGTGTGAGGATGCTTTTATTGGAGAATAAGAGTGTCTCCCTAGTGCAGAGTATGTCAATTTCAAAGCAGATTAAGCTAAACTGGGAAGCTGCTGTTTATCTGAAGTTGTGGGTTCTGCATCCGTATTAGATGTAAAATAGATATTCTCCTTTAAAATTGGATTTGTGTATTCTAGATTGATTTGAAATACTGTCACTGAAGTGAGGTGCTCTCCCTCCTGTTGTGCTGTCGACAGGAGAGCTGTACCCATCTGGAGGGATGAATGGACTCCTGTGCTGCCTTTTTTCTTTCATACAGAGATAAAGCCTCATTTTGAGAACCACAATTTGATTGAGATACCAGAATTGCCTGATTATTCAATGGGGATGCCAGCCATCTCTCTCCTTCTGTTAGGTGATGCAGATTTTCAGATGGGCCATTGCTGATACTCCCCTAGGATAGGGTTGAGGGGCAGTATCTAAAGGGTGTTATTTCCCTTGATGTCCAGCAGTTAAACTGTCTGTGGCTCTTTAAAGAATGAAAGGAAGAAGTAAATGAATGAAACAGGGCTAGAGGAAAACCCAGGGAATCTGCTATGGTTCTCAAGGAGGCTGTCAGAATGGTGGTGTTGGGTTCCCAGTTCTCCTGGTCTCCCAAAAAGCAAAGCCAGAGGGCTGGCCGGGCACAGGCTGCGTGGCTGCCAGGCGGGATGGGGTGGCAGAGCCATGGTTCGGCAGGAATGCCCGTGCGTCAGTGGGAAACCACAGGGTGTGGTGAGGAGCTGGCGCTGGCCAGGGAGCCGCAAAGACAATGAGTCTGTGGTAGGCATTAAATGGTACTGGGAGCCCATGCTAATCTCGGTTTCGTGTGGCGTGGTCTGTTTGGATTAAAACACAAGGGCTAAGGTTTGTTTTGTTGTTCTTTATTGCCAGCTCTGCCATCAGCTAGCCTAGCGTCTTGCAGCTAGTCATTTAATATCTTTGTTCCACTGAGAAAGCAGGAATAGCCTTCCCGCACACATGCCGTAAGGTGGAATTAGCATGCGTAGGCCGATTTCTGAACTTTACACCAAGCCCTTATACCCAGTTGAGTCACTGCATTTGTTTTGCAAGCTTTTAAATTGCCATTTCAGTGTCAGAAAGATGCCTCTTCTGAGCTGGGTTCAGTTGCACGTCCTTTGTGGATGCTTCACTGCAGTGGTGGGAGACATCAGCAACCCACTTGGGCAGGAGACCAAACTCCAGGAAAGTGCTTTTTCCCCAGCCCACTTGAACAGTGGTCTGGGGTAGTTCCATCTCTTTGGCTGAATTCAGATTGTAAGGTTGAGGGCTGATCACGTATTCTTTGCCGGGACTTTTCCCTCCCTTGCCCTGTGGCTTGTTTTTGTGATGCTGTATGGGGCAAAGGCACCGTAGGTTATCATACTGGATGTTCAGCATTCATGGGGCACAATCAGAGTTGTACTGCAGTGCCCTGAACTGTTACACCAATTGGTAAGTGTGTCATAAGGTGTCCGGAGATGTCTCCCATTCCCCCATTGCCCAGGTGCCAAAACAAATATCTGATGTGAAAGTCAAGGTACAGAAGCCAGTTAGATTGTACAAAAGGTCCTGTCTCCCTTCTGTGCTGCTGTTGTTTCTTTCAAAATACAGTTCTCCTGATGGGTTGAGTGACTGTCTACAGTAGAATATAAAGGGGTGGAGAAGAGATTTTGGCATTCCTTTGAGCAGTAGCATGTTCCTTCTTTGAAATCCATGTTTTTTTTGTTTGCTTTGTTATTTTTTTTATTTCCCCCCTCCCCTGCTTTCACAAATGGAGGAGAGGAGAAACTGTGTGCATGTGTGTGTGGTGCCCTGCCAAGCAGAGAAACTAAGCAGACAGCCTCTATTGCTTTTGCTCTCACATCTCTAACTTAATTATGGGGGAGGCAAGGAGTGTGTTGTGTTTAATGTACTCCATGCTTCCAAAACTGCACTCTCGCGTGCTAGGGGCTGACCACTGGCACGGGCTTTCATTAATATTTCTTATTTACCCTGCCCTTCTGAATTACCACTTTTGGTTTGGGGACTTCTTTGAAAGGGAATTCTTTTATTTGTGTTTTTATAATTGCTTCTGGATCTACAGAAGCACATGTCGAGAATCATCTCAATGTCACCAGTCTTTAGTTCAACAAGAACGCTATAGAAACGAAAGGTTCTGTCATCCATCAGATTTTCTGTTCCATTTGTTGAAGATGAAAGGCGAGCGAATTTAGTGCTCACTTTCTTCTCCTTCTGACAGTTATTGATCCTCCCTGGAACTCTGCAATTCGCGCTCAGAGCTGGCCTTGACACAGGGAATCCCCAATTCATTATGTGTGTGCTCACTAGCGCCGCAGCACTGCCGCTCAGTTGCCCTTCCAGTTTCAAAGGCATTTGTTATTTTTCAGCTGCACCTTGTGAGCTGGGATTCCCCCCTCCTCCTCCTCACCCCTTTTGCCTTATGAGACTTTCAGTCTGGAAGCTGTTAATGTTTGAGAAACAGCCACTAGAACAGGGGCGTTAAGGGGTTTCAGGGGCTTTTTCTTAATTTGTGCGAAAAATAGGAAATGGCTGAAACTATTTCTTTAAGACAACAGGGTGTAGGAGTGAGAGATCCTGCAATCTGTTGGATTTTAGTTGCATTTTGTGGACCTCAAGGATTCTAGATTGTCAGGTTAGAGACTCTGGTAAAACCAAGATTGTTGAGTGTGATTATTCGATGGCTTCCATCTCTAGAAATAGGGCTGCATCAATAAAAGAGGAATCGATGTAACAGTGGGAAGTATCATAGTCTTCCATGTCTGTTACCCCCATGGCCTTTAATTGAAGGTGTGCCTGGATGGATGGGAGTAGTTTTACGGGTTTCCTCCACAGGTCTCTGAGCTGGCCAGACTCAAGCCGAGTACATCATGTGCTCTGTGCTTCTCCAGCATCTCTTGTGCCCCAGCATGGTACCTCCTCTTTTGTGAGTGAGGATGGTGAAGGCTAACAAACAAATTATCATGATGCCGCTTCTTGTTTGATATCAGTGAGAGCCTTTTAGTGAAGGTGCCGTGAAGATGTAACCTCTTGGTTGTTCCATGGTGAGCAATAACAAACTCTATAGCTCTGCCTTCTGTTTGTATAAATGTTCATGAATTCCATTGTTCTCTGTGACCAGCTAAGGGGCATCCATCCCTGGCAGGGCTCAAGGGCAGGTTGGACAGGGCTTGGAGCAACCTGGTCTAGTGGAAGGTGTCCCTGCCCGTGGCAGGGGGTTGGAACTGGATGAGCTTTAAGGTCCCTTCGAACCCAAATCGTTCTATGATTCTGTGTGTCACCCTTGTTGTTCCAGTCCTCCTTCTTCTCCAGCTCTTTGTTCTTGGAGTTTACTTAACCCTTGGCCAACAAAACACTTTCCTACCAAATATCTTCCAGAATGGAGGGGAACGACCTCTTCCTAAAGAGGCAAGACCTGCCGGGTGTGCTAAGGATCACGGCATATCCCTTTAGGGCTCACTCTGGAGCTTGCTGTGGGAGGAGAGGGCAGCTGGACTGGTGAGTGCGGAGCTGATGGCAATCAGGCTTCCGCCAGCTGGTTACTGGCTTTGCAGGAGGTTGGTGGGCCCTTAAAACAGGGAGTTTCACATCTGCTTTTGTTTATCCTTTTTGCTGCGGGCAAGGCTGAAAACTTAATAAATTGCATGAAACCTAAGGAAGCATGAATATAAAAGAGTATTAGATAAATTACAGAAGCTTGCCTACCTGTAATGTTTTTTTATAACATAAATGGTACGTGTGTATTATTTCTCTATAAAGTACCCACATGCCCTGGCCTCTCACTGAGGCTCTCTTGTTTAAACATTCCTGTATTCTCAGTACTTCTGCTCCTCAGCTTCCACCTCCGACTCCTCCCAGGTTTTAACATCATTTTTCAGTGGCAGGCGTTTAACGCACCCAGCGCTCTGAAGATGTGATGATGGTTTTCCAAAGGATATTTATGAAGCTGTTTTTAAGTATTTTGGAGGCTCATCTCTGAAGGAGCAGATGAAAGAAAAATGCTTGTAATGCTGGTAGCGTATGCACGCTGTACAAAGAATGTCTTGAATACTTTCCTTAATATGTGCCTGTATTTGCTCTAATGTTCTCACCATTTTTTTCAGCCCAGCTCTCCTGGAAGGGGCAGGGATGAAAGGGGAATTGCGAGAGAGAAACAATAAACTTGTAAAACAGACACCTTAGTAAGAGATACTGTAGCTTCAAATATTTGCAGTTCCTTTGTGAAAGAATTGGCATTGCACATTAACCTTAATGTAAGTGTAATATGGCATGTATCTAAAGGCAGAATCGAAGAATATGAATTTCTGAGGCTAATGGTTTTTGAATAAATTCAATACAATTGTCTGGCAGTTATTAGCAGAATGTGTGAATCGGGGGCTATGCAACACTGTATACTTTGAAGACCTTGAACTATTTCTACCAGTTAAGAGCTGTTAGAATCTGCTGAAAATTAGCTTCATTCAGTTATCATACAATATAGTGAGCTGTTCTGGCAAAAAGCATTATCTACGTAGCATTGAGGCAGAGTAAATTCTTCTGTTCTTCTGTCCTGAATTGCAGATAGATCTGACTGAGGTCAGCTAACCTGGCTTCTGTACATGCACACGTGTATGTGCCACCCATACATATGGGTAGGGAGATCTATGTCTAGATGTAAATATTGCTGTGTAATTTGCATTGCTGTCATGACAGTGTGGGCAGGTCACAGGCACCCTGGCTGTCACCAGCCACTCACTGACCCTGTACAAGTGTGTGTTCCCTGTTCCAGAGCATCCATAAAGCTGCATTAGGTGGGACTTTATTTGGGTTTATAAAAGAACTACCAGTGCCTCTGTTATGCAGAATGTCAAGCTGAATATTTGTGATGGCTTTTGCTTGCCTCATTATGAATCCTGTGGGTCTGACAGAAGGAGTGGATAAGAAGGAATACAAAGGACCAGCAGTGTTTGGCCTCTTGTATGCAGAACATCACAGTTCAGTGCAAGCCAATACAGAATTACGTTGCTCGCTTTGGTATGGCATCTGGGCTAATTTGTCTCGCTCATTACTCTGGATGTAGCAGTATGCTGATGCCGTTAACAATGTCCACGATCCAGGCTGGTATCCCTACCTGAGCTTTATGGTGCCTCAGGAGTGTCTGAACGTTTGTGGAGCTGGTGGCTAAATGAGACTGGCAAAGTGTAAAGGTCTCTATACTGGGGCAGTAGCGTGCTGTCAGTGTACTTACAGGGGCAGTATATGCTTTAGAGAAGATAGGGAGTTGTTGTCAATGTCTGCTAATACCAAGTGTGTATAAGACTAGTTTATTAACTGTCTTGATTCCTTAGGGTCAAAAAAAGAGCACCCAGGTCTTTGTAGAGGCCTTAAAGGCTATATTTAGCAAAGATGGATAAAGCAGGAGAAGTGGTGATTTAGGTTAGCACCTCAGGGAGCAGGGCTGAGGGAACGAGGGAGTGACTGGTATGTGGGGAGGAATGGAGTCATGAAGGATTTTCTATTTTATACTGCAAATTGGAGCAGAGTGATCTGTGGGGAAACAAACTGGATTCAGACATGATTGATTCTTCTGTGGTGTACAAGGAATAGGAGAGACTGGATGGAGATTATTAGGTAACTACTTAAATTAAGTAGTTGCTCTTTAAGTTACGGAAGCCAAGAAATTGGTTCTGGAGGCAGTAAGATTGGTAAGCTGCCTCCAGCTTTAGACTGGATGGCTTTAGACTCCACTGCCTGCTTCCATGTTCTTTTCCTGTCTTATCCTTTGTATATGCCCCAAATACTGTTTGGAGTAGTATCACTGCTTTTGTGCAAATAGGCAGCATATAGCGAGGGGGTAGCAGTCAACTCGAGCTTGTTGGCAGGAGTGGTGGGAATGCAAACGTCAGTGTATGATTTGAGAAGTCTGGTACTCGCAGAGGGGAGGGGGTTTCCACCACAAAACCACCTTACCCATTTTCCGATAGGGTCTGTAGACAATGGATCCCACAACCCCACGTGGTCTCCGGCGTATTACAAGGTTTCATAGTTGTGGTCACTTCTAATTTGCCATGCAGACTACTAAAGGAAAGAGTTCTGTTTTCTGCCTTCAAGTGTTTAAAATGGAACTGCTCATCCCTGCTAAAACCATTCCAGTAAACATAGTCCCAGTGTTTCGCAGGATGTGAACCTCCATCAGTGGTTGGTACCCCTGGTGTCTGTAGCTACTAAAGGCACTGTCACCAGGGTGTCATCAATACTAAACTCTACACGTAGTTGCTTTACCCCCAAGTCTTTTCACAGCATGTGTGAGTTTCAATATAAAAATCTAGGATGGATTCCCTGAAGGAACTGGAATTTCTGGGTGTTGCGAAGTCCTTATTAGGAAATTGGAAAGATACACTGATGAGTGTGCCTGTTTAAAATCAGATAGTAACAACAGTTCCCACCATTCTTCTCTTTCTGGAAGGATTGCTTGTTAACTGAGTTGGTGTTTCAAATTAGAATGAGATGGAAAAGCACAGTAAGCAAATTGTTTTCTTGAAGTTTGGGTATTTCCAATATTTAGAAAAATGATCACTGGATAACTCCTCTTTGAAGCAATACCAATATGTCAGTAGATACTGGGGTCAGCTTCTCTGTTTCTACTTTCCTGCTCCTTCAATGACTCTAAATTTAACTCCAGCAGCTTTATATTTATGTCAATATTTTTCCCCTCTACAGCCCTGCACAGAATATAATCTAGTTTTGTAGCAGTACCAGGCCCATATCGTGCTGCCTGTGTCTGGCACCTCACCACTGTTTTGGGTTTGTGAGAAGTCCTGCCCATGAATATGGGCTGATCATGCTCACACTGCAGCTGAGGACCTTCAACAGCTTTTGTTTATATGAAGGCACTAAGATCTGTGAAAACACTGGTTGGAACTAAATGTTTTAATGTCCAAAATTAGAGTATGTTGTAATCAGTCTGACACAACCCTAGCAGAACAAAAGCCCTTGCATGGGCAATAAGTCTTGTTAAATTTCTAACAGAGTTCTTTTAACTTTTTTTTTTTGGGGGGGGTTGTATCATTTGTTGTGAAATTCTGGGGTAATGGTTAAATGGCTGAGGAGCAGAGGGCCAGTTTTGTAGCCCACAGTAATTATTATCTTAATCTTGCTTCTGTTTTAAGCTTGTGTGAGATATGAACATTCTGGTGGATCTGATGTTTTCACATCCTTCATGACTGTGGGCTGTGGGATCTGGCTGGGCTGTCAGCATGCTGCTTTATTGCAAACCAGTTAACAGCATGGAGGATGGAGAATATCCACCTTACCTGGGGGGGAGTCAGCAAGTCATGGGCAACGTTATCTTCAGACTCAGTTTGCTGTGTGGTGTTCCCCTAATAGGCAGTCCTCCTTGAAGCATGGCCTAGGGAGCTTTGGAAAGCGTCTCGGATGGAAATGCCAGACAGTTGTTTTACACTTGTTAGCAGCTTTTATCCGGAAGCCTTAATAGCATCATTGCAAAGTGTTGTTTAACAACTGGCTTCTTTGACAACCGTGGCTCTATTGGTAATGAGGGAGCTTATCTTATGAAAGTGCTGCAAAGAAATCAAGGAAAGGGGGGCTGTGGGCAAATTGCTTTAATACAACTTTTGTTTAATAGAGGGCTGAGTTTGTACAACAGATGGATTAGCAGATGAGATTCCCCCTTACTTCTCCAGCAGTTCTTTGGAGAGGGTCTTGACTCTTAACAGTCTATCCAAAAACGAGTACGTTCTCCTTCCTGTAAGTTTTGCGCACTAATGGCAGAGATGAGCAAAGGAAAATAGCCCATCCAGCTGCAGGCTTTCTAACACAGCCATTAGGTTTCAGGCAAGCAAATGCTGGAGAGAAAAAAGTGCTCTCCAGCAATTGTAATTAAGGGAAGAGCACCAAATACCTGTAGCAATATGTCAGTATTTTGAAATAATGTTGCATCATGTTTTACCTGAAACTTCATTAATGATAGCATAGATGGCCTCTTTATCTTGCCAGCATCTGCCCTATTACTGGTTGAGACTAAGGGCCAGGCATGTGGAGTAATTCTGTTGAAATAGTTGTTTTTGTGTTTTATGCAGCTGACAACCAAATCTGGCCTCTGGAATTTACAATCAACCCACTAAATTAGCTCTAAGCTCACTGTGGGGTTTGTTCTTCTGTAACATAACAAAGACAAGCTGCAGTAGGCAGCCTACAGTAACAGTGCTTTATGTTCAGCTGAGTATCCATCAATACTGAAACATCTCTCATTTTTGTTGCTCAGCATTGGAAGGAACTGAGACTCCAGGCCAGGGGACCTCCAACTTGTCATCTGTTGACTTGTGACCACGAGTGGCTTGTTCCTAAGCAGGTTGTAGTATGGAAGTAAAGATAATTAAGGAAAAGCCTGTTGCTGGTGGACTGGCTGTCTCCTGGTAGGACCCCTGCCTTTCATCAGAATGGAAGAAGGTTAAAAATGGCTGCTCGGTGTCCATATTGCCTGTCCAGGGAGCCACATTTGAATGCTGGGGTTGGTGCCTTACTCATATTCAGTTGTCATGTGGGTGTTTTGGGTGGCCAAATATCCGCCTCTCCTGAGTAGATAAGAGTGCCAAAGCAGATGATGCTTCACCCCAGGGTGGTGACAGTGTGTGCTGGTTTATCTGCGAATGCCGTATGGCTTCCAGAATACTGGAAGAAATCAGGGGGAGCTGATGCATCCTGGAAAATGCTGAGCAAGTGTGAAAGCACACTGTTACACTTACCTGAAGAGTGCTGAAGTGAATCCTCTCGGTGGACATAGGAGGCAGCAGCTCTTCTGGGTCTCACCTGATTCTGTCTGCAGCTTGGTACCAGCTGGGGAAACCCTTCTGGTGGCAAGAGCTGTTGATTCTAGTCCAGTCTTTCTTGGTCATATGCTTGGAGCTGGTCCCTAAGCAGTGATGTTGCACCACTTCACCACCTGAGTCATGGATGTGTTTAATGCAAATTCTGTAGGTGGCAGGCAGCCCATTGTTTAAAGAAACAGTTTCCTCCCTCACAGCCACCTGAAACAAGCTCATGTGAGACTAGATCTTATCAGCCCATAGCTTTGCTTTCGTTAGCCAGTGTTGTATTCTTACTAGTGTTTCAGAAGAACTTGATCTGTGCAGGTTGTGAGTCCAGGCTGGGACAAAAGAAGCTTCATTGTTTTCTGCAGAGCTTGTCCATAGATGAAGTGACTGGAGAAGAATAAATGACCGAGAAACAGTTCTGGGTCTGTGTCACTGTTGAGTTGAGTGGGCACAAGGAAGAAGTATAATGCATTGTGTTGAAGCTAAATGTGCCTTTTGCCTTTGGTTGTGATTTGAATATAATAAGGCTGATGTGCTGTGCTTTGCTTACGAACTTCTGTGCACCTATAGTCTACATCAAACTTCTCTTCCCTGTCATCACATCAAGTGCTCAGAAGCATGAAATCCTCTCTGCTCCTGCAAGGAACATTTGTTTTAGCTCATGCTAGCAGCTCTCCTTCCCTGTCTAACAGAGCCATTTCTGCTTTCTCCCTGTTGAGGCTGTTGTTGCCTTTGCTATTTCAACTTCTAACTTCGTCCCTGTGCTTGCATCCCTCCTCCCCTGCTGTCCTGAGTTGGAACTGCAGGGAGATAGTCCAGACTCTGGACTACAGGATTCTTCTCCTCCCCTTTCCTCCAATCTATTTTACCTAAGTAGTATTCTTAAGGGCTTTCTGTTTCAGCATATAAAAGTATATCATTTAAAACACTTCCAATTTAACAGATTTTAATTGAAGTATCTCTTAAAAAGTTTCCATTCTCGATTGCTTTTTAGTCACTGCTGTCTCTTGAGATATCTGTGGGGTATTGCTTGAAGTCCTGTTGTCTGCCTGTCCTCTTCTGGGTGTTCATGACTCCTTTTGGTGCTCCTTCTCAGTTGCATAGTGCTTACAGTCAAGGGAAAGCCCTTAGCTCACCTCCCAAGTTTTCACTGACTTTGGAACATGGAGACCAGTGGCTCAGAGTGTTGCGTAGCTGCAGAGCAGGTAAAGCTGTTTGTGGTATTCAGTATTTGCTTCCTGGAGGCAGCAGTGAAAGCTCAGTTTGACATCACTTCTGCAATGACGTCATGATCAGAGGAGGCAGACTGTATCTCATTCTGTTTCTAGCGTGACATTAATAACACCATTGAAGTTCACTGTTTTTTTTTTTTTGGCAAATACGAGATGCTTTTGCTATACTGACCACTAGCGCCCTGAACGTTGTCTTGTCAGAGGAGGTGATAGGATTTTGGACTGTAACCTGACAGCATTCAGAGAGGGACGGCAAAAATCAGGATCTCTAGCGTAACTGCTATGGAATGTCCTGTAGCTGTCCTGGTCAGGCACTCTCTGCCTCTGTAGAGGATTGTGTGTTATTAGTATTTATAAGCCTGCAGTTTCTTGTTCAGACTGAAGCCTTTGTAGTTTTCTAGGAGTCCAGGCTCAAAATGCAACCTATGTGTTCTTCTAATGCTTAGCTTGTAGCAGCAACAATAGTATCTGGAGATGTTTGTGATTTACAAATGCATTTTTAGAATTTCAGGTTAATATTACCAGCCATAATAGGCAAAATAATTTGCCCACACTGCACTCATCTACAGATACTCTTAGCAAGACCAGCTATTTCCATTGGTGCCAAGTGCTCCTGTTGCATGGGTGCAAGTGGTTGTGCATGAGTGGGTATAGTAGAGAGTCTAGTGAGTCTAGATGTCATTTTGCTGCCAGTAACACTCTCAGGATACTGGATTGTGACGATTTCAGCCACTGTTGGACTCTATCCTGTGACCTCACTGCTTTGTGTAACTTTCGTGTGTGTGCAGAAGTGGTTTTCTTTTTCCCTGTGGCTGGTGGCATGGCAGTCCCCTCTATACTTTGGTGTCTGCTAGCATGAAAGCTCCCCCGCTCCTTAAACAATAAACAACTCTTTCCTGATCCAGCTATGTAATTTAGATTATGTGCTAAGGGACGTTCAAGAAATACACATGCTGCTTTATTCCCTCGGATGTTCCTAACATTTTTGAGATCTTCCTGTATTATTATTCTCTCCTACTGAATGGAAGGAGTGATTTCCTTTATAATTTTGGCTCTAAACCTCATTCAGATAATGATATTTCCAAGATACTTAAATCCAAGAACCAAGCTTTGGAATACCCATGCGGATATGCTGCGCAATGCCTAACATATGCTTAGCTTGTGCATTTTAGCCATATGACAGTGTTCTTAGCCAAGTCAATTTTCTGTTCATTTTTTTAATTACCATTCTGTGAGGCACTGTTTCATGTGTCCTACTAAATTTCCAAGTGTCTGGTCTCTGTTACAGCGCTGTTCTCATCTGTTAAATAGGCAATTTCTTCGGGTAACAGCGCCAGGAATAAAAGTTGTTGGGAGTTTGGCTAAGGCAGCAGGATTCTTGACAGCGGTGCGCCTTGGTTTGGCCCATATCTCTCGAAGGGCGGAAGGAGCTACTTACACATCGCACTTAATTTGCAGTGCTCGTGGTCTGGTGTGGAGTGGTAGGGGGGAAGAGTGAGTGCCCTCGCAAGGCTCGGAGAATGAATGCGTTGTCTCTACTGCAACCCACAGGCAGAGACAGTGGCTGCAGTCTGCTCGCACCCTTCTGAGAGAGGTTGGTCTGCTTTGCTGCAGCCCCCACTGTCCTTCTGATGAGGATATGTGTCACACCACTATGGCTGGGGATAAGGTGCTTTTACCAGCACCCAGCCCGTGTTGGGAATGACCTTGTAGGCTCTTCCCTCCTTTCTCCTGAGACACAGTTGAGGCCCCAGCCTCCTTTGGTACAGTGTCATGCCAATGAACCCAAGCTTGATACTTCCACTGAAGCATGAGCTTTTCTTTACATTTCCTGCTTTTTCCCTACTCCAGCTTTGCCAATGTCACTCTGAACATAAGAATTCAGTTCCTCTGAGGAAACCCTCCAGGAGCCCTGGCCATCAGGGCTACAGTAGAGGCTCTTCAGTGGCTTTATTCTCATGTGCTGCCAATAGGAGTTTATATTATTCAGTATAAACTTACTTCCATAATTTAAACATTAGACTTTCCTCTACTGTTTATTAAACATCGGGAACAGCTGTGGGATACGCTTCTGCCGTCTGCTAACCAGTGTCAGTGTTGTTGTGGCTTCTCCCGTTTTCCTCCATGGAGCTCATTTTGGCAAAATTTCGGGTGGCACAGTCAGGGATCTAAGAGGCTCTTGGCTGAGGGGATATCAAGAGGCACTTCCTGGAATGCCTCCTTGATGGTCACAGACAGGAGGAGATAAATCTGGCACCTCACTCAGTCACAGCTTTGCTTAATTTCCATTCTTTTACTAAGAAAGCGTCCATCACCCTTTCAGAAACCTTGGTTTTGCCCCCACTCACTTAATTTCTCATTTTAAAGAAGCTTTATGATCTATATCCACTGTTCCCATTCTCTTCCCTGCTCTTTCTCAAAAACTGGTCGTAAACGCAAGGGAAAAACCGTAGCCCTCTCTTTCCTACTCCTTTAAGTAATCATTTTGGTCATTGCACAATGTTTTTAATTAAAAACCTTATTTATATGTTTTTTATAATAGCCGTGGGTTCTCTCCACTCTGGGTGCGCTAATCTAGCCCGGTTGTAAATTACAGTGCTTGCACATTAAAATAAATTGCAGTGACACAGGGTCTTGGCAGCACTGCTGGAGGCCCTCCTGAGCCCACTGGGTCTTCACTGCATGTGTAAACCATCTCTGTTTGCTGGATTTCCAGTATGTCTGGCAGGATAACTGTAAGGAGGAACCCTCCTTCAGGTAGTTTACATGGAAGTAGTTTTCTTAATGGAGTTGTGGAAGAGGGAAACAGGAGGGCAGTAATTATTCCCTTGTGTTTGTTCAGCCTGATGCATATGGGAAGCAGGGGAGGAGGTGGTGTTGACATAGGAAGAGATGGATCTCTGGTTTTCATGTTGAGTAGCAGCTACCTGTTGGAGAATGTAAGTCCTGTCCCAGGCCAGGAGAAGGTGCAGCTAGGGCCATAGTCCAGCTGGGTGCTGAAACCACATTTCTGATGCAAGAGCTGAGATCTGTGACACCATTCTCGTGCTTAAATAGCTTTCTGAATTTGGATGTAAATACCACCGTTGGAGAAGCCCTGAAGGCTGAAAATACAACCTACAAAATCATGTCAGATTGGTGCATCTAACTCTGCCTTCCCCTCTCCCCATGCCAGCTTGTATTACACCCACTTTAAAAAAGCACCTTCTGTAGCTTAGTGGTTCACAAAAGGCATTAATCAAAAAAATTACTGCAGCTGCATAAACGTGATGATATAAAGGCTAATAGTTTCTCATGCTGGGCAGGTTTGTAGCGCACAAACCATGTTTCACTAACCCTGTCCTTGCGGTGAAGGCCGGTTCTACCTGATTCCATGTAAAAGATCATCTGAAGTCATTACATTTGCAGATTTTCCCCACCACCTGTTTTCCTGTCTGTAAATATGTAAGACAGGATGCTCGGTCTTTGTTCTGAAGGCACGTTAAGATCAATGCCCTTGAGCATGCACCCTCTTCTGAGCGTCTAAAAATTTGTTAAAGGTATAGATCTTGATTACATTCTCTTAATCCAAGCCTTTTCTTTTAACCCAGCTCTTAAAAGGAAGCGTACATGACAGTACATCACACAATATCTCAGCCCTTTCCTGACATTTCTGTGGAAGTAAATGAAAGGTGTAAATTAAAAAAAGCAAGTGTTTGTGTCTCACTTTAACCTTCTGTTATGTTAAATGGCTTTATTGAAGAGTGCCGGCAGTGTTCTCAAAAAACTTGGGAAAATCCACTGTGAGCCATGCAATTAGTTGCCTTGGGAGCTGAGTATGGAGTTCATGATGTTTGATGTGAAAATTACACGGACACATCTAATTGGGTGTATTTGCACCACACAGGATACCAAATAAAGAGGTGAACTCTTTTCCCCCATTCCTTGCTTGTTTTTCTTCTTTAGTTGAAGTGTTTACCCTGAACTCTTCCCTGTTGAGATAGTATTTATCTAGGCATGCGGATCGATCAATAGGTGCATGTTCCCCTGTGCAGATTCTGGAAAGCAGGGAGGGAGGAGAGGCAGAGATACGGCACTATGAGCCTGGAAAGATGAGGGAAGATGAACTTCAAGCTACCTCATGCTTCCCATTATCATTCCTTAGTTGTGACTTGCAGGGCCTATCCCAGCCCTAAAGCTCTACTCTTTCTGCAGGAGTCAATGGCTAATTCAGAGTCCCCGGCAACACAGGATCCATTATTCGTAATATCTTTTAGTGGTTAAGTTTTGCAACATAAACATATGAGGATGTTTTCTGCTGTGACAGTGGTCTCCAGTGTTCATCATTCTCTGAGCCCTATCTGATTTCTTGTTTTAATGTTTCTTGTTAATGGTCCTCAAAATTAAAGAAAAATGTTCTGTAAATTAGCAGTTGATACGAGCTTGTATTGTGAATGCACGTCCTAGCGTGTCATTCCCTACACTAAGAGATCTGCTAACACAACCCAGAAACTCAGTTTGCTCTTTTCTCAGCATTAAATCTTGTATCATCTGTCTGTGCGTGTGGCTGGATCTCTCTTCTCCCTCCTTCCCCCCTTTAAACCTCCAGAAACTTGAACGATGTGTTGATCTTTAAACAACTCTGTTTCATTTTTCCTTGGTCTCAAATATAACTTGCCTGATGAATGCAGCTAAACTGTGAGCGCATTTTAAGTATTCCATGTTTCTGAGCAGCAATAAAGACTCAAAGTAAAACATTTTCCACTAATTTAGTACTCTCTTCAGTGCAGTTATTCAATTATTAGACCACAAAGGCATTCTGCAGTTTGATGTTATTAAGAAATATATTAACTGAAAATACTCTATTATCATCTAATGCTAATAATCAGCTGGCAGGAATTAGAAGAGAATATGTGTAATTGGAATTCTTGTGGCTAATAAGATGTGAATTATAAAGACTTTTCCAGGAGAGAAATCTAGGTACTATTATAAGAAACTGCTATTTGTATTTTAAAACATTAGCTGGCACAGTGATGAGATCAGATTGATTTGCTTAAAATATTACTGAGTAGCACTTTGATCCTGGAGCAACATCCCTGTCTTGCACCCTTAATTATTTGCCATGCTGCTGTGGAATGCCTTTTCCTGACCTCTGCTGTAGCTTGGTTTTAAAACATTGGTGTAGCAGGAAAATACACAGTGAAATGGTAATTCAGGCCACTGGTTTTCTAATGGGTACCCTTCTCCTGGTGGTGGCTGATGTGATGTACCAGATAACAGTGTACAACTAATAGATATCACAAGCGTTTAAGGACATGAATAACTGGATTAGAACCCAGTTGTGTCTGTCCATTGTAGGTGTTGTCTCTGTAGGGTGCCACCAGTGAGGAGTGTCTTTTCCTGAGCTGTTTGCAAATAGATTACACCCTAAAATTGTGGCCTTTGGTTGCCCCGTTAACTGTGTCGTTAATGGTTGTAAAATCATCCGCCCACAAGATTTTGTCTTTGACCTCTGCATCCTCTGCATCAGTGAATTCCACAGGTTGATTACTTGCCATTTAGAGTAAGGGGAGGGAGAGATATGGTCCTCCTTTACAGGGCACCTCCCTGTTCCTATCCTAAATTTGACCTTTAGAAACCTAGTCGTAGTCAAGGTTGATAAATATGATTTTCTTCAGGAAGCTGAGAGTCTTCAAATGAGGTGAAACAGAGAAGGCTGTGAGAGGGGAACCATAATGAGGTGGTCTTGCTTTTCTAGCACTCACTGGCTCTGCAAAACTCAGAAGCATTCTCCTAAATTCTTAAATCGGTTTTAATCTATTGCTCTTGGCAGGAGCTGGTGCCTTTGGGTTGGGGAGTTTGCTGGAGAGAGCAGGCAGTATTAGAAGTGGTTTCTTTGAGTGTTACGAGCTCCCTGTAGAGATGGTTGGAAGTTCACAGCTCGCATGAGGAGCTGTGTGGAGGCAGTATGGTAGTGCAGAAGTGAGGGCAGAACCCAGGTAAGGTTTAGTGATTTGCAGAGAAAGACAATGGCAAGAACTGAGTGAAGAGCACTGGCCGGGTGGGGGTAAGGATGTCCTGAGAGCCTAAAGGAAGCTTGCCAGGTCTCTCCTGTATGTCCACAGCAGATTGTTTAAAATGCTGGAAACTGCAGTAGATTTGCTATAGGCAAAACAGAGAAAGCCAAGTAAGAAGACAGGAAGTGAGCAGAGGAGCATTCCATTTTGTGCAGTTCATAAGGTTTTCTGGGATTTGGTAATGTCTTGTGAATTCAGTTCAGTTCCCAGGCAAGCAGGCAGCAATTAATTTTTCCAACTGAAAGTGTATATCTTGATTATCACCTCTTTTAATTATCAGGTACTTGGACTTAGTTGCATAGTTGTCTCAGACACAATCTAACTGGAGGATGCTATAGCTTCACAGGCATTTAAACTAGCCCAGCCAGTGGTGCTGTTGGAAGAGTCAGCTCTTGCTGTCTCCCCTGTGCTTGGGCATATGTGAACTGAACTGGAGAACTGGGCTGTTAAAACATGTTTTCCCTCTTTTTCCTTTGTCATGGTGTGTAATGTTTGCATTTTAAGAGGCTGCAGTATTCACCAGATAAGAGGAGCTGAACAGTGCTCCTGTTTTCAAAGGCAGATTCTTTCTAGCCAGTTTTAACATTTTCCCAAAGGCACATGAACTTTTAAAAGGAGATGTATCCAAATCTACTGGACAGTGAACTCAATATGTTTGAAACTGGGGGAAACCTGTAACCTTTCCCTGCTGCTTGAAAAGGAGAAATCATCTGTGAACCAGACCCTGCTGAAAACTCGTGCAGAAGTGTAGTGAAAGGTTTCAGGTCACTACTTGCATGCTCAAGAGGCAAAACTGATGGAAGAAGGGATTATATTCGTGCATCAAAGGAAAGTTATGGGGACACACATTAGAAAACTGGTCTAATGAGAGAATAATGGTGGCTGTGATGGGGAGGGCTGTCATTTCATCTAGAATGCTGGAATACGTATTTTGGATTTGTCAGTGTAATATACATTTTACTTGTAAGAAAAGACAGCAGAACTGCTTTAAATAAATACAAGTATCTGTAGAAGAAATAGGAAATACCTTATGAAACATGGTGAGTGACCTCCAGTCCCTTTCAGAGGCTCCTTGCTGTGTCTTTCTCCCCTTGCTTCCCCTGTTTCACCCAGGGAGAAAATTTAGCTGCTTTTGAGCAGAAGTGAAAGAACATTTTTCACTTACAGGATCAGGAGAACAGTTTTCTCTCACCTCCAGCATACCGGGCTCCAGTGCTCTGGGTGCACAATTTTGGTTCTTGTTCCCCCACCTTACTGTTTTTTGTTTTGCGATAATCATTCTTTTTAATACATTTTTAATAAACCCAGATTCGTTTGAGGAGATCTTGAAATGATGCTGCAGACAGCAAACAGAATACCCTGTCCTAAAACACTTCCTCTTGTCATGTAGATAGTTTTATCAGATAAAAGAATTGTTGTTTTCAGCATTGTGTATTTTATTGTTGCACACGTGTGCATACACACCCATACACAGTAATGCCTGTCCTAGCCAGGACAATGGGAGTGTAGCAGCACTGAAATAAAAACCCAGTAACGTGCCTTTTTAACCCCTTTTTTCCCCCTGATGTTCTGTATTGCAGATCTTTTTCTGTGCAGCATAATATTCTATTTGAAGTGGAACTTAGCTCTTAGTTAACACCGAAAGTGATAAGTTGTCTAAAGCCCTGTTTAGACAGACAGAGCTTATTTGGCATCTGCATTAAGCTGTTTGACAAAATGTTTCGAATGTAATTAGTTCACATCAAAGGTACACCACCTTTGGTGGCGGGTGAGATGGATGAGAACTAAAGATACTGAGATCAGCAGGACTCGACTGAAGGCCTTGCAATTTAAGGTTTTACTGTTTATTACATTTTATGTTAAGAAAAAAAAAAAGGGAAAAGAGAAAAAAAAGGAATACTCTAGCACTAGTGACTCTTTACTTGTCATGTTCTTGTCATACCTCAAGAGAACACAGTGGCCTCCAAGAAATACGGGTTTTTTTACTGTGGCAAAACAGATGTGTGGAAATAGGTTGTATTGAAAGTGTGTTTCTGGGAATACGTTTATAAAAATGATGCATTTCCACATACTGTTCTCGGTTGCTTTTTCCATCCCTATTTGCCCAATTTACGCATTTTAGTTTGGGGATTTTTTTGCCTTGTTTTGTCAGGTCTGTAAAAAAAAACAGCCTGAGATCTGAAAGCTTAAACTCAGTTCTTCCTTATTCTTGCATTGGTATCACTGAATGCTGCAACTAGGGTGGTAAAGTGGGGAAACAGGAAAATACCTCTGCTAAGTTGTATTTTTACCTTTATAATATCCCACATATTTAATATCCCACATATCCCTATTGTTACTTTAGTGCCTTTGTGCATATTTTATATCTCAATTCTCCTCAGGGCTACATCTGTATCAGCAGTGATTAACGAAAGAAGAACTATTTCCTACTCGACCAGCCAGTAATCAACACTTCTGTTTTAATAACACGGGAATTAGAGAAGGATTGCTTCCTGTACTTGAGTGGCTGTGGTGGTATCAGCAAGAGTTAAACACTGTGAGCATGTAGGCTAAGTTTTTCAAGGTGGCAAGTGATGCTGGATGCCTGACTTGGGAATGTTGGTAGTAAAGAAGCGTTGAGTACTTTGTGAAGATAAACTGTGTTTAATTGCAGTTTAGATTTATGAATTACCGGAGAGTTAATAAAGCGCCAAGCATCAGCTGAGCTGAGGGAGCTCAGCTGGTGCTTGGTAACTCCCGAGCTGCAATCACCTCAATTGTGTATATAAGCCCTTTATTTTAAGGCTGTTACTTCAAAGTACTTATTGTGGCCATCTTGGTATGAAGATGCTCCAAACAAGTTGTTACATTCTCATAATAGGAAACCTGTGTGTTGAAAAAGGCAGAGTTGTTATGTCAATTCTCACTCTGGATCATACTGCTCTTTTAAAAGCATAATGATTCACGGAAGGTGGGAGAAGTCTTCGCCAGAGCTCCATGTAGCATTTGGCATTTTTCCTGAGCAAGAAGTTTCTTTATGTGGTTTACTGTGTATAATAAACGTTTAATTAGTGTGATTTGGGGACTGATAAGTTAAATGGTGAGGAACAAGTGGTAGCAAGGCTCTATTTAAACTGCTCAAAAATAAAATGAAAGAAAGGATTTCTCCGGTGTTGCTGAGAGGTGGTCCTGCCCTCATTTCAATAAGGTGGGCTTCTTTCCTAGTGTGGCTCCAACTGTATTGATCCTACTGTAGACCGTTTATAAGACCAACAGCATTTTGGAAGCATGAAGTATTTAAACTTTAAAATACTTGTTGCTTGCAGACATGATGGATGGTTAAGATTTGGTATCTTATGCTCTTTTGGTTATCTATTCAAGAATAAAATGCTTTGGTTTTCTACTAGTAATGAGCTTGGAGATACTGGGTTTTGAAACCTCGTCATAACTGATGACTGGGTTATTGTTTTGTTTTTTTTTTTGCCAAAATGGAGCATCAAAACGTACATGAATATATTTGTAGGGGTTTTATTTTTTTCATTAAGGGGAAAAAAAAATAGTGGTGGATCTGGGAAGAAGCTGTTTAAAGCTTGTGAGATACTCGGAAACAGAATGTGCCAGCGCCGGGGGTATGGATAAAGTAGCAGAGGGCTCACATCAGCCTCAGCAGGTACATGTTGATGTGGGCACACACACTTTGTCTGGCTCCATATGTGCTTATGGTTATGTCTGCAAGATTATAGATATATATCTCTTTGTATATAAAAGATAACCCAACTAATGCTGAATTGTAGGTTAAGCCCATTTCTCCTTCTCCTTTCAGAGCCTCTTTCCACATCCGCACATGCACACACTCCTGCCTTTAAAATCTTTCCCCAAACTCTTCCTACATAATTTTCTGTAGAAACTGGGAGCATAAATAAAACTCCATTTTAATCCCCTTCTTAGCAGGTAAGTAAGAGAAACAATGGGAGGTTTTATAGCCAGGCCTTCGCCCCTGTGGGTAGGAAGTGAGTCATTACCATGATGAAGAAAAATGAGGGACCTCAGCCATAAATTCACGCTAATCTCCTGTTGTCAGTCTATTGGGCATAGTTAGTGACTCAGCATTATGTTTGCAAATGGGGTACTGTGCCCTTGGTAGCCTGTCAGGTGCTGAACTGCTGCTGTCCACGTTCAAAGGTCTTTGGGTGGATGGGAGGGATGGGCTTCCTTCCCGGAGTACGGAGCCTATGCCCAGCCCTGTTCCCGGTGTCACCATCCATGTGTGGTGCTGCTTCTCTCTTTCTTGCTGCAAAGACCTTCCACTGCTAGGGTTACTTCTCAGTGTGAGCAGCAAAGTGCAGGCTCCTCGCTGGTCCTTCAGGTCTGATGATATGAAAGCAGACACTGTCTTCTGCTCTTTAGGGACATCCTTCCTCAGCTTCCCTTCTTCTCTTCTGAACATCTGCTCTGTATTTTGCATTAAAAGGTAAAAAAAGTGCTTGTCAGTGTCCAGGGAAGGGAGGTGTTTCAGAAGTTTCCTTCCACCTATATATAAAAATAAATACTATGCATACATATAGACATATCTCCATCAGTGTATATATATATATGTGCGTGTGCATGCACTTCCATGCTGATGTTCCACAGCCTATCTGGAATGGATTTGGAAGGCGGCATACGCACCCAGAGCAAGTTGGTATTGAATCCTGGACAGCATTTCTCTCTACATCAGCTCAAGCCCATAATTCACCCAGGGAATTATGGTGGTGATTCACCCAGCAGTGTTACTTTTCATCTCTGAACATTACGAATATCTAGGCTTGAACTCCCATGTAACAGCACCCATTAAAAATTAATGCTGCCTCTTCATTTGTGAACTTCTGCTCCAAATTCACCAGCCTCTCAAAGATCAATGTCTGTGCACAGACAGGAGTGTTGTGTGACTGTAAAGGTGCCTGGAGTTTATGGCATCTTAGCTCTTGCCTACAGTCAGGATAGAGGCCTGAACCAGCAACAGTATTCGGGCTCCCTCCTTGAGGTTTCCAGAGTGGGAAAGCTAATGCCTTCTAACCCTTTTATAAGTCTAAACATGACTTCTGCTGACAGGGAATGAGCATCCCATAGCTTGGAGCCTAGTCATCAACATTTTGTCTGTGTTGACTGGGAAGGGACTGATTTTGCCATAAATTAGCAAGACGATAACATAAGAACTCCTGTCCTTGCCATCTGTAGCAAAGCAGGATGAAATATTCAAACCTCGGTTCTGCTTGCAGCACCGAGCCAAGTCACATGCAGTCAGCTGGTGTGTCTCCTGTTTATTTCCATGCGGAATAAGAAATAGTTTATAAATTGTAACTTCTCCACATTCTGGCTACTAGGTAAGCACAAGTATGTCAGGCTTTTTCTGCAAATAGCAATCTCCTAGGATGTGAGACATTGTTAATTTATCTTAAATAATTCAATAGAATGTCAATATTCCACAACTCCCTCTACTTAGAGTGACAGGTCTGTTCAAATTAGTAGCCCTGAAGAATAAAGAATATTCAGGACATGCTTTTATCTCAGGAAAGACAGAAGTCGGTGCAGCTGCATAAGTTTTTAAAGTACCAGTGTGAACACCAGCCTGCTACCTGGATGACAAGTCATTCAAGCATGAGTGGTGTTGCTTTTAGAAAAGAAGTGGTATATACACTTTGTACCCAGTTAGTAATCACTGCAAGTTCTCTCTATGAGTGTTATAGTCTGTATTTTACATATACATGCAGGATATGCAACGTAGACTCACAGAATGGTTTGGGTTGGAAGGTACCTTAAGATCATCCAGTTCCACCCCCCCTGCCATGAGCAGGGCCTCCTCACACTAGACCGTGCAACCCAAGGCTCTGTCCAGCCTGGCCTTGAGCACCGCCAGGGGTGGAGCATAATGTGCAAGTGGATTCTGTGAAATGCTGTTTCATATTTGCACACTAATTTATTCTCTCACAAGCAAAAGGGTTTTTTCTTAAGGCCGATCACGTGGTGAGTTGAGGCAGCCAGACTTGTTGCTCAATGTATTTTCTCAGTGGCAAGTTGGAGATCTGTTAATTGGTAAAAATAGCCCTGACACCACGCTCTGAGCTGCTGGGAAAGAACTGGTGGTTCCAGGTTACTATATTGCCATAATTAGAGCAGCAATCATAAGAAGTTGAAGACACTCTCCATTTTCCTTTTCATTATTCTGACAAAACAGGATTCCTTGCTGTGGTGTATTTTTATCTGTATTTTCAAATCTATTTTTACATTTCTGAAGAAGTAGAGGTCAGGGTGTCCTAAGAACTCTTTTGGAAAACTATTGCAGATTAAGGATATTTTCTTCATACCTTAAAGTTTTTACTTATATCTGGCACTGTGATCTCCTGTTCCCTTAAAACTTAAGATAATTGCATAAGCCCTCTCCATTCAGGTGCTCACATCCTTTTGATATTTGCAAGGATGAATTGATTAATTTGGGTTCAGGAAGGAGGCCAGGCAGGGCTGCCCTTTGTTTAACCCAGTGGTGCCAGCTAGTCTGGGTCAGAAGCGTGACTAAACTCCAGCTGAGACATTTCTGTGGCTGATCAAGATGTTAGGGCAACACCCAGAAAAATAGCCCAGGCTAGCTTGGCAGTGCCGTCTTTAAGACTTAAAGTGTACATGCTGTTTTCATCTCAGACCTGTACCTTGCCCGCTCGGCTGTGGAGAGTCAGGCTAAAGGACCTTCCTCCTCTTCCTCCTCCTTAGCCTTATAAAGCCTTCCTGCATTTAGCATGGCAGATGTGTTTGCCCACAGTTCCTGGAACAGTGGCCATATGTGAGCATGTGAAGCCCTTCCCATCCTACAAGTTTCCACGATGGTGCCCGTGCTTTGTCTTGCTTGTGGACGTATAAGTCAGTTGAAAGGGGTTGCCTGGTACCAGGGTGCAGTAACTAAGTGATAACTTTATATGCAGTTTCTCTTGCCTGGTCAATGTGTGTAAGCCTGGAGTAGCTTGTTTCTGAAGATAAACCTGAAGTGTTCAGAAAGGAGGGTCCCAGACTCCACTGCATTGTTTTGCCTCCTTGCTATTAGGAAGTACCTCATGGATTGCTTGTGCAGTCTGCTTAGCAGGTTGGAAAAGAAGGCGGCAATTTATTTACTGCAGTTACAGTTGTAATTATTTATAACCATATTTACAAAGAACACCTTTTTCTGTTCCTTTTGTATCATTTGGGTATGCTGTAATACGCTGCCTGGGAAGGTGTCCTAAGTCAGCCAAGAGCTTTTGGCCAGGATGAGCAGGCAGACCATCATGGGTGATATTGTAGTGGGGCTCCTCGGACAACTGGAAGAAGGCTTACGTTCCCAGGCTCTGGTCCTCATGGGAGACTTCACCCACCCCAGTGTGTCTGCTGGATAGAAAGCACAGCAGGAGACAAGCAGTCCAAGTGGTTTCTGGAGTGCATCTGTAGCACCTTTCTGACACAGGTGATTGAGAAGGTGACAAGGGGAAGGGCTCTACTAGACCTCATACTTACAAACAAGGAAGGACTGGTTTGGGATGTGAAGATCGGGGCCGCTGTGGATGCAGTGCCCATGAGGTGGTGGAGATCAGGTTTCTGCAAGGAGGGAGGAAGGCTAAAAGCAGGATCCACAACCCTGTCCTTCAGGAGAGCAGACTTTGCTCGTAATGGGATCTGCCTGGAAGAATCCTATGGGATACAGTACCAAAGAAAAGAGTTTTCTAGGAAGAGCTGGTTCATTTTCAAAAATCTCCTCCAAGCTCAAGACTGGTCCATCCTGACAAGCAAGAAGTCAAGCAGCGGTGTCAGGAGGTCTGCAGAGATCAACAAGGAGCTGCTGACTAAACTCAAACATAAGAAGAAAGAACACAAGCAGGGAAAACAGGGATATATGACCTAGGAGGAGTATAAAGAGTCAGTGTCCAAGCATGCAAGCACGGAATTAGCAAAACCAAAACCAAAACCATTCTGAAGTTGAACCTGATGCGTGTTGTGGAGGGTGACAGTAAAGGCTTCTACAGATACATCCTAAGTGACGGAAGACTAGGGAAAATGTGGGCCTGCTGATGAAAGGGGCAGGG
Source organism: Pezoporus wallicus (assembly GCF_028554395.1). NCBI lineage: Eukaryota > Metazoa > Chordata > Aves > Psittaciformes > Psittacidae > Pezoporus > Pezoporus wallicus. The sequence goes on from NW_026640883.1 coordinate 5,446,200, forward strand.
AATGTGGTGACAAAGGACATGGAAGAGGCTTAAGTATTTAGTGCCACCTTTGGCTCTGTCTTTGATGTTAAGATTTACCTTTAGGAATCCCAGACCTCTGAGACCAGTGGGAAAAGACCAAGGAAGATACCCTGGTGAAGGAGGATCAGGTTAGAGAACATGGCATGTGATGGGATCCGTCCATGGGTGCTGAGGAAGCTTGTCATTGTGAGGTGACTCTTGATAATTTGTGAAAGGCTATAGCAATCAGGGGAGATTCCTGAGGACTGGAAGAAAGCTAATGTTATTCTTGTCTTCAAGAAGGGAAAGGAGGAAGATCTGGCATACTAGAGACTGTTCAGCCTCACCTAAAGTCTTGTGAAGGCAATGGAGCAACTAATGCTAGAAACCTTCTCTAAACACAGTAAGGACAAGAATGTGACTGGGAGTAGTCAGCATACATTTATGAAGGGTAAATTACACTTAACCAACCTGTTGTCCTTCTGTGCTGAGCTAACTGGCATAGTGGATAATGGGAGAGCAGTAAATGTTCTTTCTCTTAACCTTGGTGTGGCTTTCAGCACTGTTCCCCATAACATCCTTATAGGCAAACTCATGAAGCGTGGGCTAGGTAAGAGTATAGTGATGTGGAGAGAAACTAGCTGAACTGCGGGGTTGAAAGGGTTGTGATCAGTGACACAAGGTCACTGGAGGCTGTCACTAGTGATGACCCCCTGTGGTCAATTCTGGGCCCAAGAGTCTTTACCATCTTCATCAGTGACCTAGATAACGAGACACAGTGCATCTTCAGCAGGCTTGGAGGTTGTACAAAACTGGAAGGAGTGGCTGGTACGCCAGGTGGGTGTACTGCTATTCAGATTATCTGACAGGAGGAGTGAAAAAGATGGAGCCAGGCTCTCCATGGTGATGCCTGGTGACAAAGTAGGAGGCAATGGACAGACTGGAATACAGGAAATTCTGTTTCAGCATAAGGAGCAGCATTTCTTTTCTTACTGTACAAGTTGCCCAGAGAGATTGTGGCATTTCCATCCTTGGAGATACCAAAACCTGATGGGGATACATCTCTGAGCAACCTGTTATAGCTGACCCTGCTCTAAGCAGGGCAGTTGGACTAGACCAGAGGTCCCTCTAACCTTAGCTATTCTTTGATACTGTAATCCTGCTAGCTGTTTGAACATGTAGTTGTTGACCTTGTGATGGTCAGTACTAAGGCAGTGGTCATGTTCCCCTTCAAACTAACAGTCCTAATTTGTTTATGCTTCTAACTATTATATTAAGCCACAGTACAGCTGACCCCCTGAGAGGAGGTAACTGAAGCTTTTGTTGAAGAATACATGCTGTTTGGCTCTATGCCCCTTCTGAGCTTGGAGGAAAAAAGGGGGCCATTGGTTTATTTATCTTGACTTAATATCTTCCTGTATTTGGTTGACCTTAACTCTCTGTTTTCTAATGAAGCTTGAAGACGCTCATGAGCTGAGTTTATTAATGCTTTCTTTTGTTGTGAATGATTTACTTTTGTTTAGCCCTTACCTCTTGCCCTTTGGAGTTCACATGTATTCCCAAGGAGGAGCAATGAATGGATGTTTCCTGCTTTAGGTGTGTGCAAGCATTTCTCCAAAATTTAAGTTAGGGCGTGGAAGTGAAGTGAAGCTGTTAACCCAGAGTGTCCTCTCCTACGCAGCAAAGGCATTCTTTGTGGGTTTTGACAATAAGGAGTTCGGGCAACATCCTGAATGTACTGGAGTAGCTGTCTACTCTCTGCCTCATCAGCCCATGAGGTAGTGATGAAATTCCCTAACTTCTCGTTGTTCAGAGTTGTCGCTTGAGGTCCTGCTTCAGATTTCTGAGATTTACTTTTTTCTTGTTCATATTCAAAATTAATTATTATTTGGCTTTGTTCCTAATTGAGATTTGAATCAATTCCAAAATGTCGGCCTTACAGCATGAAAGTAGGGGAAGTCTTGTCGTTTTGGTGAGTGAATGGTGATACAACATGGCCTAAATCTAGTCAGGCCACAGATCTACTTTTCAACGTTGTACCTCTTTTTAGTATTCTGACTTTGATTCCAGTGCTGCAGAGTTCATACAGGGCAGAAACCTCTGGAGGATTCAGGGACCAGGCTAGATTACTTGCCTACCTAAGATTTGGTTTGGAAAACTTGCTGTTAGTGAAAGGTGTTCCTGTATGAGGAACCTGAAGAGACTCTTTTGAAGAGACTCTTTTATGAGAATACAGAGAATGGTGGGACATCTAAGACCCTCTACCCCTCATAGTTTCTGGAGAGGCCCTCTGTTTTAATTGATAGTAGAAGGTGATCATGGGTGTTCCCACTGCTGTCAGTTCAGCCTCCTATGCTGCATGGAAATTATCATGTGCCCTCTGCCTCCATTCTGTTTGTATCGCTCTGACCAGATAAATCAAATCAGTGGAAGAGCATTACATGTAGGATTTGGGTGGGAAGTGTTCTTGTGTGATGTGTGACAGTGGAGGTCATTCTGTGCGTCACACAATAATTTCCTTTGGAAGAAGGAGGTCATCTGGCCCAATGCCCCATGCTCATGGTTGTGCATTTAAAAGAGCTAGTTTACACTTAGGGGACGGTGTTGCTGGCTTGGAGCCGAAATGTTCAGATGCACTCCTGGCTTGAGCAAGAGGTAATCCCACTGAGATGGTGGGTACAGTCATTTCTACAGGGCTTGAACCTAAAGAGCCAGTAGCTGTTCATGAGAAGTGAGACTGTTCTAACAGGAGCGAGGATGAAGCTCATTTCACACTGGCTTCTCAAAAGCTTTCAGGAGGTGGTGACTTCATGACCGTGGCTGATAAACAAACTTGGCTGTTTATAAAAATAGACTGGTGGTCTGGCAGGAATTCCAGCCCGTCCGAATGGGTCTGCTCCTGCCAAGCAGCGTGAAGAGGGTGTGCCCCTTCTGCTCCCTCCCAGCCTTCACATTTCCCTGCTCCTTCCAAATCAGATGGTAAATACCTCTCTGCACATAGCATTAAGGTTGGTCAATCAGTTGTGCAAATACTGCCAAGTGAGTAAATACAGTAGAAAATGGAACATTCACTTCCTTTTGTTTAGTTATTGATAGGGATTTAAAGGCAAGTCACCCCTAAGTAATTGTGTTTAGGTCATTAAACCTGGTTTAATAATGACAATAATGGGGTGTGTCCTGAGACGGGAGGCAAAGCAGTGCACCTATAATTGCCTAGGACCAGGTTATTTCTGATAACAAACCTGCCTCCTTGGGATAAGTTCAGAGGAGTTTGATGAACACCCCATTTTGGACATATCCCAAACATTCTTGTTGTCCGGCAGCTCATATTTGAGCTCACTAAAATGTAAAGATCTTTTCAGCACTGTCTCCATTTACCAAGTTAAGGATTGAATAAAACCTCTGTTGACACAATGATCATGAGTTATGCATAATATATGACTAGGAAAAGGAAGATTCCCTATATTATAGGGTATAAAGTTCCTATCCATTTTACACAGTTTTTTCCCAGTCTAAGCCAGCAGTGAATAGTCCTAATTCTGCATGTTGGTTCAAGATTACTCTTGGATGAAAGAAATGTACAAAATTATAATGCTAAGCAAGCAGATCTTTCAGGCCTGATAGAAAAGAAAATATGGCTGTTTTCTAAACTTCTCAGGGATTTTTGATCTTCCAAACCAGTCTCCGCAGAGATGGATTAGTGAGGAGAGAACAGACGAAGCAATCAAAGGTGCCAGATAAATGTAATTTATCATGTTTCCACAATTTATCGCCTAATTATCCTCCTCATTGTGTGTGCATGCGCGTCTATACATGTATATTTATATAATGGGGATGAGTATTAAATGTGTTTATGGAATGATACTGCTCCTGGATTTTCCCCTACGTGTTCTATAAACTGCTGGGGGTGGTGTGTTCTGTTTTGTTTTCCTTTAGTAAGTGTTGTATGTGAAATCTCACTAGACATAGCTAACCCAGAGTGCATTGCTGACATGCCAGCCATTTCATAGAAGACGTGACCTACATGGACTTAACAGATCCAACCCAAGTCTCTTAAATTTGTATAATAAAGTCTCATAAACTTGATAAAACGTGTAATTCTTTAAAATCATCAAATAGTTTTTAAATACAACCCATCATTTCCGGAACATGAATTTTTCTGTGATGGCAATTCTTTCCTGTCACATTGCTATTACTAGTTTTGTTGCTGAGCAGGTTAAGACTATAATCCACCTCTTCAGCTGTGTAGCTTTTCTGGTGGGGATGGTTCTTTATAAGCCAGGATACAAAGTTCAGCGCTTACTGGGCCCAGACCTAATCCTTTAGTCATACAATGACTTTTCCATTTCTCAAGTCCAGTAATATAACTATGACCTCACTTTTACATAGTGCATCAACAGCTTGTTTTTCCGTGTTGGAACTGCGGTTTACACAGTCAAGAGGACCTTTTATAATTGTGAAACTTTGCAAGCAAATAACCTGGTAAGGCTCTGCATTTCTACTGAGTTAAAAAGCAACATATTAGTCTAAGGCTTTTTCCTTCCTTCCTTCCTTTATTCTGTACTTCTGTCTGTTCCTATACAGGTCTCATATACATTGTGACATGCTGTTGTTCCTACCCAAGGCCTGTTTAAAACTTCATTTTGTAAGAGTAGAGGCAAAGTTGTTTCCACTTGGAAATAATCTGTTGTGGCTTGCTTTTAATCCATCCTCATGGAGTAATCACGTAAGACTGGGAGAGGACATCACATGGTTTCTTGAAGAGTAGCTCAGTGAAGATGGGGCTCAGGGTGCCTGCCTTGGAGGAAGGTCCACCCCAGCTGTGGTGGGCATCAGCATATAGGCCAAGGAGAGGAGATGTATCATATCTGGCTCTTTGGAATGAGTATAAGAGCTGTGTCTTCCCTTGAAGGGGTGAGATGCATTTACAAAAAGGACTGCGTGCTCATATTGTACTAAACCAGAAGGCTTTATTGATCCCAGTATTAATTTCACTTTTCCAGTGAAGGAAAATAAAGGGGTATTTAGTTCACTCCAGATTTACTTTTCCCCTTTTCAAAGTTCAAATTCTGATTTATTCTTTTACTATATTTTAATTTTAACCCCTAGAAAAACTCTTCTAAAGGGGAGCAGGAAGAAGGAATGAGAAAAGGTGTCAGTGGTGCTTCAGCCTGTTCATCCTGCTTCCCAGTCTCCAGCCACCTTCTGCCTGACAGGCTCTTCACTCAGCCCCTCAGGTCCAGGCTCCAGCATCAGTGTTTCACCTCTTAGGAAAACAAAATTGGCAGGGAGATAATGTTGGATTTAACATGATCTACAGGATTGGGGTCAAGGGTGATCACGAGGGCCTTCAATCAGTAGATGTTCGTTTGAACATGTCATCACTGCCAGTGATTTTCAGATCAGGCTTGTGCTTACAACAAGCTGAAGTGACAGGTGAGAAACCTGCTTTTCACAGCAGGCAAGAAAAAGCTTCTGGGAAGTTGTGGCCAGGGAAGGATAAACATGGCTTGAAGACAGAGGTAAATTGGTTGCTGGCCTTTGCTCACTGGGAAAAGGAGAGCAGACATCACTCTTCCCTTCATCCCAGTGAACACGGCACTGTTTGTGGAAGTAGCTGGGGTGACCCCCCTCGTTCTTTTTGAAGATGTATTTCCAGCTTAGACAAAGATGAGAAAACCAGCAGCAGTGAGAGCGAGCAGAAGTACAGCCAGACCGGATGGTGCAGCACGAGCCTGGAGCCTGGTCCAGCCCCTCAGTGGGCTGTTGGTGCAGGTGTTCCCCACCGCCCTGTGTTGCATGTGGCTGTGCTTAGACAGCGACGTGTCCCCAGGGCTTGTGACAACCTCAGGGCCACCCTGGAGACAGACAGATGAGGAATGATAGCAGCAAAATAACTGTTATCCCTTGCCCAACTCCTTATGTAAGGACTTCTTGCTGTCCTGGTTGTGGAGGAGGAAGAGAAGTTAAAGACACGACTCTTCCTTCTCCTTCCCCACTGTAAAACAGCATCAAGGGTGATGTCCTCCCTGCTGTCCCTCCTGCAGGAGCGAAGGGTGGACCCCAGCATGGACCTGCTGCCACGTGGCGCATGTGTGGTTTCTTGGTCTGCTGCTTGTGCTCTTTCATTCTTTGTGCATTTTCTTCTAAGGAGGTATAAATATCCCTGATGAGAGAATACTAATCCCCTTCCCAGAGCTGTTTCATGAAAACTAAATGGGCTTCAGAGCTTTTTAAGTCTTGTGGTTTGTCTTAGATTAGAGGGGAGGAGGGAGTTAGGTGATGGTGGCAGGAGATGGAAGCACATCCCAGAGCAGAGTGGCCAAGCAGCACTGTGTCACTGGCATGGGCTGGACATGCTTGAGTGGTACAACACTTAATGCTTTCGTTTCAGGAAGGTAATAGCAGTCTCCAGCAGGTAAATTCCTCTATAATCTAATTCCTCTCTTTGTAATGACTGGGGACCTGCCACTTCAGCTGAGCAAGGAGGTAGGTAATTGATCCCAGTGTATAAGCCAAGGAAAGGGAGTAAGAGCAGAGACAGAGAGCAAAGAAAACATCAACAGCTGATTTTGTGTCGCTTCTGATTTCTCTGTTGTAAGAGGGAAGCAGTTTTCCATCTGGAAACGGAAATGTTTCAAGTTGGAAAGGATCATCTTGAGTATTAAAACAGCAGACTGCAAATCAAGGAGGTTGTTGCCCTTTTTGACTTTGGGTGTGTCACTTAACCTTGTACTTGCAGTGGTAGAAATGGTCAGTCCCTATGCTGCAGAGGTGCAAAAGCATCCTTCATTACCTGAAAATGGTAGTGGAAGACCCCTATAGATTATTCTTAATCGTACAACCACCAAATGCTGTGTAATAGTCTGTTGCAGGGCTGCTCTTGGAGCTGGCTTTGGTCAAGTGTTAAATCCACTAGAAAAGAAACCAGTCAGCTGCAAGTAGGGCACTGTGTGAATTTTGTGAAGAAAACTCTTGGGCTTGCAGGAGGATTTTTTGGGCTTTTTTTTTTAGCTGGGTGGTAAAGGCAAGGGGGGGGGGGGAAATAAATCCCTTGGTTTTGTTTGTGTGCCACTACGAGAATAACTCCAGTGATTTTCCATGCCACATTAGATAAGTGATGGCCAAAGTACAGCCAGCCCTCTTCTGTCCCTAATGTCACCATTACATTACCCTGCTCATGCTGGAGATGTTTTCGTGTGCCCTCTGCACAGCAGTGACTGTGTGGCCAAGTGCAGCAGGCAAGTGCTAAGTGACCTCCTTCCGCTTGCTTCTGTTGTTGCTTCGTGTTAACGGGCATAGAGGAATACAGGAGTTTGGCCAAGCACAAAGCAATAGAGAGGGAAGGGGAAAAAAAGGTGAAAAAAACCCCAAACCCAGCCCAGCCTGTGCTATCACTGTGCCAAAAAGCAGATGGAGAATGGGAGCCACAACCAGGATGGTCAAGAAATGAGCTGGCAGGTGATGGGCCAGTTGCAAATCACAGCAATCTCCAGGCAGCTCGGCCAAAAAGAGCTTCTGTTTGTACTGGTTGTGTGGCTCCACATACCAGAAGCGTGGCTGTCCTTTTCTCTCGGGATAATGACTAGGTGGAGCAGCTCACATGTGTGCATGATATTCTTGGTGTTCCTAGCCAGGAAAAACAAAAGCCTGGGAGAAGCGTGCTTGGTTGTAGAATTCTTTGTCTGGTTTTACTGCTGGTGGTGTGAATTGCTGACGTGTGTGAGATGCTCCAGGTAGGTGACATTGTGGGGCTGGCATCCTGGGAACTATGGAGTGTGCTGGGGAATCTGTTTTGTATGAAATGGGTGGAAGTTGCTGAGGACCCTTGGACAGATGATGATGGAGATGCTTTTGTGGTCCTGTACCCCAGCTGGTACAATGAGCAGGAAGATGGTGGTGGCAACTAAAGAGTGAAATATCAGTATTAGACTATAGCATTCTCATGCCTGCAGATGGGATAATACCTACTTGTGTGGTTTGCAACCCAGTTTCCATGAATTACATTTCTGGGCAGTACAATAGATACCCCCCTTCAGTTGCCATCTGAAACATGATATATTTTCCGTGAACTCCCACGTAAATGGGTTTTTTTGGTGACAGATTGCATGTTGAAGCACTGGAAGATGAAAGCACCAAATATTTGCTTTAGAAAAACACAGTGAAAGATTCTCTCATCTTCTGTACTTAAACTGCATCAGCCAGAATGCCATTAACAAAAATGACTCTCTGTAGTTAAACTTATTGGCACCCCCTGGGCATCATTAAGATCCTTTTTTTCCCCTGTGTCTATTCCAGGGGGAGGAGGCATGAAGGGATGCTAATGTAGGATGGTGGTGGCTTGTACTTGAATCCCATTTAATATCGTGAGATGAGTCTGCTCAGCAGAGCACAAGCCAAGCAGATAGGCAGCCCCTTCCTGAGCCCCTAGCTACTCATCAAGCCAGGGGCTTCACTAAGTCAAAAGTGGCTTCAATAAGTGAAAAGCATGTCAGAATTACACTGCAGCAATTGTCTGTGTGACCTTGGACCAGAGCCCACCTCACCCCATGCCTCAGTTTGCCTGTGTCGGCAATAGAGAGAAATAATGCTTGCGAGATTTCTCACTGTTGCCAAAAATAAACCATCATTGGCCACATGGAGCAGTAACTAATTTTAAACCTACTGTGAATCTGCTCCAGGATCTCCAAGGGGAACAGTCAGCCCTGTGAAGGCAGTCTGAAGCTTCCAGGTAGATACGCTTTAGGAAACATGGAGTTGGGGTGTTGATGACATCCTGCATCTGAAAATATGTCTCACCAGTAACTTGATATTGACAACAAATTAAGTTGCTTAAAAGTACCACATCTTTCTCTTTTCTCCTGTTTTCTGCAGGGCCTCGTCCTGCAAGCCACAAGCTGTTCTGCTGGTGATACTTGATTTAGATTGACAGCCTCCTGATACACTTCATGCACCTTTCCACTCCATTCTCTTTAATTTTTATCTTCCTGGCTCGGTTCAGACCTTGCCTCAGACACAGATAATAATAGTTGATTTTGGAAAGAGGAGGGCCACAAAGATGATCAGAGGGATGGAGCACCTCTCCTAGGAGGAATGGCTGAGAGAGTTGGGCTTGTTCAGCCTGGAGAAGAGAAGACTCCAGGGAGAACTTACTCTGGCCTTTCAATTCTTAAAAGGGGACTATGAGAAAGAAGGGGAGAGACTTTTTGCAGGGCCTGTTGAAATAGCATGTGGGGTGATGGTTTTAAACTAAAGGAGGAGAGATTCAGGCTGGATGCGAGGAAAAAATTCTTTACGATGAGGGTGGTAAAACACTGGCACAGGTTGCCCAGAGAGGCAATGTATTTACGATCCCTGGAGACGTTCAAGGCCAGGCTGGATGGGGTTCTGGGCAACCTGATCTGTTTGAAGATGTCCCTGCTTATTGCAGGGGATTGGACTAGATGACCTTTGAAGGTCCCTTCCAACCCAAACTATTCTATGATTCTATATACAATACACAGCACTTTACAGAGTGAAGGGTGAGTATGAGCACGTGCTTGTTCTCTAGTACATATGTACAAGTAGGTGCACAAATGTGTAGATTCTGCGTTGTTGTTAGGGGAAGAAATAGACTGCAGTTGGTTTTGCATCTGCTCTGTGTACATGTTCGCTGATGCACATGTTTACTGCTGCTCTTACAGATAATCACTACTTCAGCTCAGCTGACTAGCATATTAGTGGCTGTGCACATGACCACAGCAGTTACCTGAAAATGTATTAATCTGGTTTTGAGGCTTATGTACCATTATTATAATGCGACAGATTTCATTTCTGGAAAGTCATTCCTCAATGGAAAGCACTTGCTCAGAGTGAATTGTAACTGTTGTCATAAATTGTAAGTTTGTCTAGATATTTAATTCTCACAGATTTAAAAATGTCATTGGAGCAGTTATTATTTAATAATTGGAAATTGTTTCTTTTTATTTGAGATGGATCCTGGATGCATTTTCCAGCATTAGTTTGAGGGAATCAGTGGGACTGTGTGCACAGAGCAGTCCTCTCACAGTAACTCTTGTTTCTACTCTAATGCTAGAATAGGTTTGGCCTCGGTGGAAACGTGCAGTGTTGGACAGTTAGAAGTTCCAGTTGGCATTTGTAGTCCTTCCATTTAAGTCCATGTTAGGTTTGGGAATGAAACTTGGATTTGAGTGCAGTATTGGTGTGAAATTTTGTTAGGCAAAAGCTTTTCTTTCCTCCCATTCATGTAATGCTTTTGTCATTGAGTGTCTTGAATAAGTCTGGAGAAGAGAAGCATTAAAGTAGAATCATGTCCCAGAGCTAAGGTAGTGGCAGAGTTAGGGCATGGAAACACAGCTCTTGTAGGTCTCAGATCTCTATTTTGTAGAGGTACTGGAACGTACTTTACTATGCATTATTCTTTTTATTTACTTAATAGAGTTCTTTAGTTAGTGTCCACTTAGCCAGCCATTGGCTTATGGCTCATTAGTTTAAGTAGGTCTCATCTCCATGTTTGAAAGGTGTTTGCATGTAATACCTTTCAGGTTGGTAAAAGTTATATATGGGAATAGTCATCTTCTTGCTTAATGGTAGCTTTTCTCTGAATAGTGGGACTACCTGCTGGATTAACTTCAGCAATACGGGCATCTAATAGTTACAAATGTTTCTGCAGTGTAGATCAGTAAGTGAGTAGAAAGGAGAATTTCCTCATCACTTCTGTCTGCAGTTTGGTCTATGGAAAAGGCCTTGCTTAATGATCTGGTTTTGTCTTTGTTGGGCTGGGGTATTTGGGTATTGACTTCTTAAAGTTTTATTTATTTAATTTGCTGGTTCATAAGTTTGCTTATAAGCCTGTGACTGGACAGGTGCCCCATTGCTGGGAGCTTGGAGGTCCTGTGGGACTCCTATGAGCTAGTCCCAAAACCAGAAGGCAACATTACACTTGTGACAGCCTTCTCCCTGTGTGCCAGGAGCTATGGGCACAAGTGGAAGGAGAAGCATGTGAAGGGAGAGTCATCCGTGCTGGACCACGCTGCCACATCCTGGTGCGCATCTGTGTAGCAAAAGGATGCCGTGGCTGTGATGGCAGCAGGCTCCTCCAGCCGGCACTCTTGATAGCTGTCAGGTATGGCAAAACACCACCATAGTGCAGTCTGATAGTCAAGTAGTGCAGTCCCTCAGGCAGCTGAGATGAGTGGATGCTGAAATCGGAGGAGATCTTGTGAATCCTCCTGCTTTTGTTACCAGCTCCTGGTGAATGTGCTGAGAGCACAGCTCTGTCTCTATCATTGTAATTTTTTAGACCAGGATCCTTGAGGTCTTTTTGGCAGCACTCCTGGCAAATCCAGTGATGCTTTAACATGCATTTACACTCTCAAGAGCAAGCTGTGGCAGCCTGGAATACTTATTTTTCACCCAGACTTCCTATTTTTCTGCTTCAGCTTTGTCAGTTCTTCCACACACATCCATCTGGGATGAGTAACGGTGTTGTACGTGCAGCTCTTCTGGGCTGCTGGGGTTGCTGTGATGGTGCCTTGAATGAAACCTCCCCTACTGGTAGTGCCCAGCCAGTACGAAGGTGCCGAGAGACCACAGGACTGCAGACTGGCTTTGCCTCTGTGACCACAAGAGATGCAAAGCAGGAAGAGAAACAGCTATTGACAGAGCCTAGGCTGGAGGTGTGCTCTCCATGAGTGCTGTCCCTGGGAAGCTCACTGTCCGGCCATAAGGGTTGACTGTGGACATCCTTCACCTCCAGCTTGGGGTGGTGTATCAGCTGGATTAGCTGCTTGTGTAGGGAAAGCATTCATCTATCCAAACAGGGCCATGGGAAGGTGGTAAACTGTTCACATGGCTTATCCTCATTCATAGCAGTGTGCAAACAATGTCACATGAGGGAGGAGGTAGGGTTGGGGCAAAGAGCTGGCTGAGCTCATTTTCTTGATTAAAGCCAGTGGTATTCCAGTCCTTGGGAGCTGCTGTGTTAGTTCTGCATGGAGCAGACACAATGCCACTGGGGGTGGACATCATGTCTGGTTTGTATTAGAGCAGCTGCAGACTGGGAGGAAACCAGGAGAGAGGCATGCAGGGCAGTTGACATGGCTGGGACCTGAAAGCCCATCCTACTGCTTTGCAGTGGCCTTGTCCAGCATGCTGGGTAGATGTCACCTCAGCTCACATGGGACTAACCGGGCACTGCCCTGGTCCCTCATTCCATCAAATGGCCTTGTATCTGAGATGCAGAGGTGGCAAATTAGCCTTAAAAATAGCCGTTCGGGGTCATAAGATGTTATTCTGGTATTTCTAAGCCACCACAGTTTATTGTTCATCTTAGACAAATAACAAGGCCCTGAGGATTTGCCAGTTGAAGATGTGAGCTGCAGTCTGCTGACTGTAGTTGATGTAGTTGCTCTTGCTGCAGATTTGTGGGATGGTTTTGTGGGGAGCACTTAAGCAATGTGGTTAAAAAGCTCCTGAGCTAACTTAGAGAACAAACTGTTGGCAGTTTCCAGCCAGGAAGGATAGATGGTCTTGTAATTTTCAGACACTGCAGGGAGTACAAGCCATGAGTTTCAGGGCCCTGACCTGCGAGCTGGCACTGGAGCTGTCTGCCCCGGCCCACCATCAGAGTGGGAGAAGCTGTGAAACAGGAAGGGCGCTAACTCCAGTGCGTGACCTTCAGCCACCGTCAGCGTGTCAGACCGTGGACTGCGGAGGCTGATATATGGACACATGTCTTCTTCTGCCATCTCGGTGGGGGTATTGGTCCTCCGCGGAGGGGGAGAAGTGACAACCTCTTAAATCAACCCAGTGTGAATTGCTGGTCATGAGTTAGAGCTGCTATTCTCTGCTCTACAGGGTGTATAATTCATTAATATTATTTGAGCTGGTTGGTAAAAATACAGATGCTTTCAAGAAGCCTAAGAGAATCCTTGTTTCTCTTTTTTTCCCCTTACTGGTAAGTGGAAGCTATGCTTTGTAGGGGTACACACCACTGAATTCAAGCTCCCCTCCAGTAGCGAAGTGATAAAAAACCCAAACCAGACCAAAACAAACAGAAAAGGCAGGAAATAAATCCAGCCAACCCCACAACAAAACAACAGGGGAAAAAAGGAAAGAAAAAAGCCACACATCAAGCAGTCTTGCCCTTAACTCTGGATTTGCCAGGTATGGAGTGGGAAGAGAGTTCTCCACGCACCTCATGTGGGCAGCCAAGGTTGGTCAGCAGTTCAGGAGGTTGTGGATGCTGAGGCTGTCATAATAGGCATACTGATGCCATTGTTTTCCAGAGTGAAGGAGAAGTTCAGCAACCCCAGGATGAGCTGCAGCCTGTGCAAATGTGCTGCATCCTTCAGCAGCAGCTGTAAAGTAAATGAGGAAGCCTGAAGCTTGTGGGAGTGATTAATTTGAACTTCAGTGTAGGGCATGGCATAGTCCCTTTCACATGGTGAGCGTGTCATTCCAGACAAAACACATGTGTCTGTAGTCCAGTGAGCGATTGTTGCCTCCTGTGCTTGGTCTTGTGGGCATCATCCCCACAGTTACCTCTGCTCGTTACTCACCTTGCAGCCGTCCAGCTGGGACTTGTCTCTCCCAGAGTGATTTTGCCAATAACATCTGACGAGACACCGTCTAGTTTTATATCTGTTTTTATCATCCTGCCAGGGATCTGCTAATCAGCATTGACTGGAAGAAGGGGATGCTAGTTGTGAGGTCTAAGAGTTCTTGAGTATGGTGGCAGTCACACCTTTGCTAGCCAGCAGCTATCTAACTGTATAACGGTTGTGGAAACTTGACTGCATGCTTGGTAAAGAGAGTTCCTGTTACTAGCAGTAGTGATAAAAGGTTTCTCATAGCCAGGATTCCCTCTTTTTTTAGTGAAAAATTGTATCTACAAAGGCCGTTGGAGAGGAAGGCAGTTGGTTTTACCCCCCCCCAAGTATTTGAAATCCTTCAGGTCTGCAAACCCAAAAATGGGGATTGAGTGTGAGCACAAGTGAAAATAACTCAGTTTCTGTTGCATGAAGTGCAGAGCTTAAACTAAGCAGCAGCGGTAGTGGTGAAAAAGAATCTTGCTGATATTAGGTGTGATAGTAATACAGGTCAGTATTACTACCCTGCTATAAAGGGTTTTGCCAGCACAGCTGCATTGGTCAGGGATTTGATGAAGTGTGGGTTTTATTTATTTATTTTCTACACTGCTGTAGGTGTTTAGGCAAAATCCCCTGTGATTCTATAGATGCAATTATGCCAGTAAAACTGCGCTTTTGATGATATGGTTGATTTTGCTCACTGGAGGGCAGAGCGTTGTGAAGCCATGCTGGCAGAAGCTTGCTTTCACCAATTTAAATTGTGTGTGCTCCAAGGGTATAGTTTGACAAGCTTTTCTTTCAGCGCCTGTGCCAGCTTCAGCAGTCACTCCGGCATGCACGCAGTCTTTGGGATATGGTTTTGCACTCTGATTGACACAGCATCAGACTGAAGGGAGTGGCCTCACCGTGGCTCTTCCACATTTCTCCTTGCCTCAGTGCTGGTGTTTCTGACTCCTGTCAGCTAAATGAGAAAGCTGTAGTGGCTGATAACTTGGCAGAGGAGGGCTCCTATTTTCTTCTTTATCTTGTTCTTTAGTGTATGAATTTAGTCTCCCAAACTGCTTCACTGTGTGATCAGATGAGCTGTGGTGGAAGTGGTAGAGACCCGCAGCCCATGGTTGGACTCACTCAAGTAGATGTTAAACTGTGCTCCCATCTGTACTGCCGTGCTTGAGAGACTACATCAGGGAAGGGCTCTGGGTTAAAAATAACCCATCCTCAAGCCAGACAGAGCGATGGCTCTGGCTGGGGTCAATCCCACCGTCTGGTTCACCATACGCACTGGCCATCAGCTGTGCCCGCAAGGGCAGGGTGCAGGGGTGAGCAGCCGGGATGGGCTGACCTGGCGAGGCTGCCTGGGGAAATATGAGATGTATTATGGTTTTAGAGTACTTAGCTCACTGGCAGAGTGCTGCTGGAGCAGGTCTATACTGGGAACGTCTCGCACCACAGTCTAGGAATGCTGGATTAGCCTTAATAGTCTCCATAGCGCAGATGGAGCTTGTGCCGTCGGAGCTGCATTTTTGTGGTTTCACACAGCCCATCTTGGAGTGAGACAGTGCACAAAAGCGTGTCTTTGCAGGTGGAAGGATTTCTCTACCAGATCAGCTGTAGGAAGAGTCATTCATGAGTATTTTCTTTGTGGATATTTGAGACTTGTACAGGGCCCTGTAGCATTAGGGGTCTGTTACGTAAATAGACGCAAGACTTTGCGTTGAAGACCATGTTACAGGGTAAAAGCCTAAGACTGATTGAAATTGACAGCTTCATCTTAAATCCCTGTCCCTAAATATATATATATATGTATAAAATCTCTTTTACTCATACCAAAGAAGCAGAAGGTGAAGCCCAAAGCTAATTAGAGCAACATCAGGAATTACTGACATCCATGAGGAGCAAATCTTGGGCTGGGGAGAGCTCTGCTGTGTGTAGCACGAGCTGTTCCCCTTAAATGCGGTGATTCTGTGATCGATTATTTTTCCAGGGGTTCTGATTGTTTTTAAATTCAGCCTGTTAGTGAAGGTAGGGGAAAGTGGAACTCTTCTCTCTTTTTGATAGCCTCCTGTATTTGAATACCTGCTTCTGTGAAATTCGAAGAGGAGTCCTTTACTTCATGTCCTGCCTGTTGTTGTCTTAAAAGAAACAGACAAAATGCTGCCCTCAGGGAAAACAGGTTGCAAAGCTTCTCATCCTTTGTTGGGGCCAGCTTTCACCCAAAGAATTCCCACTTCCCATATTTGCAAACCAAAAAATGTGCTTTAACCAGAAGTAGAGCTGTCGGGCAAGTGCTGGGTTGCAGTGTAGGTCATCCAGTGCATCTAACTCGGACTGTTTGAAACATTACTGTTTGCTGCTCTTCACCCCATCGGTCTGTTGAAGGGCTTCTGTACTGCTCCATGGGGAAGGGGCTGCATCCATATTCTGGAGCTGCTACAGTTCAGTAGGGTGTGGAAGTTCAGTAGGCTATGTGCCAGTAGATTGTGCTTGAGGTTTACGTATATCTGGTGGAGGTGCAGGGCATGTAGCGGTGTGGTATTGTCCTAAGCCATGGTTGTTGACTCCAGCAAAGGCCACAGGCTTTGAGCATCCTTTGTGCAAGGAGTCTTTGTGAAGTTGACTCATATTTTGCAAGAGCGAAGCCTTAAGTAACTTGCACAGCTAAGGCTGCAAGTTAGCAGGGGCATGGGTTCTCCTTGCTTTAAAGGGCATTTGGTGATTCAGCACACATGTGTAAGCACACCATTAATTCGTGCAGATCTCTACAGTTGTTGGGCATAATAGGGCATGTTGGTATACTTGCTCTCAGTGAATAGAATTAATCCACCAACACAATAGACTAGAATGTCTTTTGAGCCCCACGGAAGCTATCACGTTAAAACAGGTTTATTCACTTAAAAAAAATATGTTATGTAAAAACTTATTCAGAGAGTTCATTAAAACCAGGATTTATTTGCCCTTGGAAGACATTGAGGCTCACTAAGAAAAGCCTATTGAGTGTGAGTTTATTTTCCAAGCGTGCGTTGTGTGTCTGATTCTAAAACCTTTCTGGGAAATAGCTCTTCTGTTTATGCAGGAACTACATTTCCTTCCATGCTAATGTATTTTCTCTAAAAATATTAGTGAAATGCTACGGAGGCACAACATTCCTTAATACATGTATTAATCTTGGCGTGCAATCCCATAACTGCATCATTTCTAGCTTGCTGACACTAGTTCACGTCTTGCAGAAAACGTGAGTCTGAAG
The DNA here is from genome assembly GCF_028554395.1 of Pezoporus wallicus. Classification (NCBI taxonomy): domain Eukaryota; kingdom Metazoa; phylum Chordata; class Aves; order Psittaciformes; family Psittacidae; genus Pezoporus; species Pezoporus wallicus. The sequence goes on from NW_026640883.1 coordinate 5,463,036, forward strand.
GGAAGGGTACGGCAAGAGCATTGTAACCTGCTAGGGTTGCTGTCTTTGTTTACCTTGGAATCGTTTGGCCAAACTTGTACATGAGGATTTGGTTGTTAAGCCTGGAGATGTGCCACAACAATGCTTTGACAAGTGTATTAATGCCGGGAAGCACCACGATGAGTCTTGAAAAAAGTCATCTGACCAGATGAAGGTAGCTTTTGTGATGGCAATCTCTTGCATGGTGTTGCAGTTGCAGATAAAATGTCCTTCTAAGCTTAGGAAGAAAATATATCAGAATTTAAGAGAAAAATCAATTGGGTGGAAGTCTACTGGGCTACTGCTACATAGCTGAGCTGGTTCTCCAGGTACCTTTGAATGATCTACGCCGCACTGAATGCACTGCACAGTAACTGTGGGTGAGATTAGCTGCTGTTTCAGTGCACAAAATGGGGTGACCTTCGGTGTACATGCTGTGCAAGGCTGTGTGTGATTTAGGAGGTCGAAGAGTGCTATCGTCCTAATGCAGGAGAGCAGTGGGCACCACTAACCCTTCTTAGCTGTTCATCTTGCATGCTTCTTGCAAGGTCAGCTTCAACCTACACCTAATTCCTCTGCAAAAGAAACAGATGTCAGGATTAATTCATTTATATCTCTACATCACAGCACAATGTATTTTCGTACTACTGTAATTTGGCTCCTGTAATATATTCACTTGCTTTTTCCCTGTAGCTATTATTCAAGTATGAATATCATTAATCTCCATCCCCTCAGAACAATTGGACTTTTGGGGGAGGGAGGAAATGGGAAGAAAGAGGATATTAGGTTGTTCTGGGATAGCGATTGGGTTTTTGACCATGTTAAAGTATTACACATCAGTTAAGGATCAAAGCTTTATCTTATCTATAGAAATAACTGCATTCTGCCTGGCCGCCACTTGGTCTTGTTATACCTTGTTATTTCTGAGATAGAGAACAAGAGGAAGATTTAATTTTTAAACAGTGAATTCCTGTTATTTGTTTGAGGTCAGACACATAATTACTTTAACCGACAGGCTTGTAATATGTTGGCTTCAGATGTGGGCTCAGGATCATGCCCCAGTGCTGGCTGAATGAGGCAAATAACATGGTCTTTCTCATACCTTGTGTCCTTTCTGTAAGTTGGGGATGGTGGTCTTCCCTGCCTGGCGGAAGTGTTGTGAAGATGCGTTTCTTTGAGACGGGAAGATTCTCACAGACTGAGAAGGTGGCTTAAGGAGGAAGGAAGAACCTTTGGCCACGGCATCATCTCATGGTGGAATTGCCACTTAGATCCTTTACTGTTGGACAGCTAGCTCTAGACTGCCTCCATACTTTCTATGTGTAGGTACAGCATCAGCGGAAATGTCAAGAACTGTGTCTTTCTGTGAATAGATAGTCCATCCAGCTCAGCACAGAGGGGTGATGCAAGAGACACTGATACTTCGTTTTCCATAGAAAAAGGGTTGTTTTCCAGGTTATGCCGGTTTTCCTAACACTTGAGAGCCCCGTCTCTCACCACGGAGAGCGCCAGTTTCTCTGGAAAGTCCCAAACACATTAATTCTAATTTGTTTAAAATATTTTTTAATAATAATTTAATACTCCTGGAAACAGATGTTGCACAGCTGTATTTTACCCCAGAGCAAAAGTTAGAGGCCAGGTTGTAAACACATGAAAAACAAGGCTGAAATAACTTTAGGCTGTGTTAGAAAAGAACTGCTGAAGTTTGTTGTTGCATGTGCAGATATGCAGTTGACTGCATATGCAGTGTATAGACATGCAGCACGTGTGTTGTATGTGAATTACTCCTCTGTAGAACTGCTTTCAAAAACTCCGCCCCAGTCTTTATTTGACTTTTCAGGTTACTTTTCAAGATCCTGGCTCACTAGTTTCTTTTGGCTTGTGTATATTTGTGCTGGTTGTATTCAGAATAAAACAAATTCAGAGTGCATGTTAAAGCATCCAGGTTTTCCTGGTTTCGAGTTGAACTTGAGATGAGAACAAGTGGTAGAATTTGGATCAGGTTCACATTCAGAACATTGTCTGGAGATCTTCAAAGCCATGTTTAGTTTGGCCCATGTCTAGATAGTAGTCTGTAATAACACTTGTTTTCAGCTTGTAACCGTCATTTGACTTGGACTCGCTAAACTGTGAAGCAGCTCATTCAGAATTTGAGTCAGGTTGTCTGAAAAGCTTTTACTTAATTATTTTTTTTAATTAACAAGGCACTTCCTAATTTCCTTCTTCTTCTGCTCTGTGTTTTACTTGGAATTGTGGCTGTTCCATTCTTTTTAAACCTACTGCATGTGTACTTGTACAAACAGAGAAAGAGCGCGCTGTAGAGGGAAAAATGGACAGTACGCACTGGTAGTCACAAAATGGGGATGTTTTGGGGTTTTAGGGTGTGTGGGTGAGTTCTAGAAGCCCTTCCTGATGTCTCCTGATCTAGTTTGCTTCAGCATGGTCCAAACTCACCAGCTTTAGTTTGGACCCCAGTTGAGAGGCTCGTCCTGTAGGTTGTGCTGGGCTGTTCAGCATAGTCCTTGTCCATCTGATAGAGGACCAATACAAGGTGTTACAGCAACACCTGGCCAGCTTTGAGGGCATGTACAAGGTTATTATTTCCTTGCATTTATCGGTTGTAATGACCAAGGTCAGATGATTTACACCGTTTTTTTTCTCAGCTGACCTTAAATGCTCCAGCTGGTTACTGCTTGTCGTGCAACATGCCATGTCCTCTCCACCTTGTCACTTACTTCAGCTCAATTCTATTTCAGAAGTAGCCATTAAGGAGATCACTGCACATGGCTCAAAATGGGTTTGATTCCCATTTGTTAACTGATAAAGAGTTTTCCAGCTCAGAAATTCATGCCACATAGTCGTCTTAACTTATAACCATAAATACATGCTCTTGAGACAATGTATACTTTGCATATTGATTAATGGACATGCTCTTTGTATGTAGTCCCTACTTCTGTGCAGTGATTAGAAAGTATATCATTGACATTGACATGGACATCTCTGTTGTTTGCTGATGGGGGATATATTAAAAGAACCAGCCAAACAACCAACAAAACACCAAACCCTAAATTCATATACCAGACTTCTTTAGTAAATTACTATACTGCAGAATCCTGCATATACTTTCTACTGTGTCCGTAATAATGTTGGCTGTATCCCTTCCAACTTTCAGTCCTACATCTATTAATTGTTATATCTGTTTAAAACCAACTCGTAAGGAAGTTCTTCAAATAACAGTCCTTTAATAGTCCATCAACAGCAATGCCTATTTTATGCAACATTTAGCAGTCAAGCAGGGAAGTACCAGTAACTTGAGTACATGGAATGAATGCCTTGCATGCTATTTTATTACAAGAAAAGCAAAAGCCTAGCTTTGCAAAATGTCAACATCTGAATTGGTCACACAGGTATTTTCTATACATTAACACTCCATGGTTTTGGTTTGACTTATTTGCTGTGCCCCAGTGATGAGAGCAGTCAGGATGCAATACTTGCCTCCAGAATCTGTGCAGGAAAATAAAATGGAGTCAAAAATAATAAGTGTGAAAAGTGAAACCATTTTACTCTTTCCCCCTCCCTTCCCAGCATCAGCTTTTTCAGCCAAGTATAATGCGGGTGCTGGATCAGACTTTAAACCCCTCATTTAGCCATCATTTGTATTTCTGAAAACTATTATTTAACTATTATATGGAAAGCTGGCAGGATTATAATTTGAAATAGAAATGTATGTTGGTTTCTTGGCTTTATAATGACATGTTTATCTGCACTCTAATGCTCTCATTGCCCAAGTCTGCACTTTTGCTTAATATGTTCGCCATGGAACAATTGTTTTGCATCAAACTTGCACTAAAACAACAGCATTATGTTTTCTGTGTAATTTGTATTCTCTATACACCCCACCTCCCCAAACATTTTGCTTAAATCTGTTTGTGTTCAGCATGAAAAATGCAGTAATGGTGGTGTACTCGGCACATATTACTATGTAGCTTCAGCACCGTTAGGTCCTTACTGACACCAGTCTGTAGGTTAAGAACACTTCAATTGGTCTAATTTGCAACCTGATCAGAAACACTGACCTGTTTAGTCTTTAACAATGAATGTGTCTAATGATAACTTGTAGACACCCTTAGTGAAGGCAATGATGTGTATACAAGGAGTCATTTCCAGCTATGAAGCGTTAGGTCGTCTCAGGCTGCCTTATCTAGGATATTGCCTTGTCCTGCATTTTTCTGCAGCGTGATGCTTTTGTCACTTCTAATGATACCTATCCGTCAAGCTGCATTGATTGAAATGAAGATAAATTGAATTGGTACAAACAGGAGTTAGATGACTCATTGATATAATTAGGCTGTCGGAATATCTTAAGTGTAACTTAACACGTTTTACTAATGTTAATTATATGGTCTTTTATATGGGAAACTTCAGTTAATTTTGTTCTCCACAAAAGAATACAGCCATTTATTAATTGTGAGATGGCTGTTGGCTTCATAGAAGCCGTTTGCTAGAGGAGAGGAGGTATGTTTACTGAATTTCCTTTAAGCTGTCAAAAGCCTGAAATTGATAACAACTTAAAAGAATCTAAACTGTTAATAGCTTACATTTATAATTCATCTAATGTGATGGTTTATAACATGAGAGCCAAATATAGAGTGTAATAAAACAAGATATTTATTGCAAATGGAAACGTGCTGAATAATGAAACAATACTAATTGCAGTTTAAACACTTTTGAAAGGAGCTGTTTCTGAGAGGATGCTCTAAGCATAGGACATGATAAGTTCTTCATAATAAGGATGCAAAACCCATTCAAGATATATTCAGAAATACACATAGGCTGTACATCTGTGTCTCTTATTTTTTTCCTCCTTTTTTTTTTTTCCCTATTTTTTTCCCTCCCTGAAAATTCTGGGTTTTATCTTATGTCAGAATTGATCACAGGAGTCAGTTTAATTGGGAAATTCATTTAAAATACTTTCTAATTGGCATCAGAGAGTTGAAAGTTCAGTACAAAGGTGAGATCTAAGCTTTCTAATTAGATTGAATGCAGTCTGACTTAAAGAATAGTCCTGATAATTACAGAATTTAATGCAAAATTATATTTTAATGAAAAATGGTGATTTTTACAATGGGAAGTCCTGCAATTCTCATTCAGTCTTTCATCTTACCTTTTAAAGAGGAGATAAATAGATTTGTGCATCTGCATATAAATTTCATGTTAAAACTCCACATAGTTTTATTAAATATTAAGACTGTTATAATTTAAGCTTTTCTGGATGAAGCTGATAGATCTGCACTTTGGATGCAAAACCTTATTGCAGGCTTTCTGAATTTTCTTACTCCAGTATAATTTTCTTTTGCATAGAAATTACATTATGAACTCAAGTTTTCCCCCCCTCCCCTCCCATTCACCCCCCCCCTTCCAAGTTGTTTGATGCGGCTGAAATTGAAGGCTGAAGTAGAAGGGGCCACTTAAGTAGTGAAGGGTTTTTCTTTGTAAATAATAGATCAAGAGCACCGTAGCTGTATCTAATGGAGCCGTATGCAGCCTCCGTTCCAAGGACAGCACGGGGTTTAAAAAAACATAACCATAGTTCATCCCCATTGCTAACCTGTGGTCAGTTTGGCTGCTGCTGTTGGCCAGTCACATGTTTTAATTCATCAGGCATGGGGGTGTTTTATAAACCTCTGATAATATCAACACATGAATAGCTGGGATGATCGCTGGGATTTCCGGACTGAAATGACAAGGGAAAATAAAATGGAAGGGGTGTTTTGTAAAAGCTGCTGCTTCTTTTCAAACCCAGGGGTTTACCTGAACACCGATAAACTTCCCTTACAGACATCAAACTTAAGGTGTGCTGTTGCAGAAGCTGAACTAGCTGCTCTCCAGATTTCTTCTCCTAATGTTTTAATCTGATAAATGTATGTGAAAGTCTGCATCTGTTTGCTTCTTTGAGTTAAACTTGAGCTTATTTGAACGGGGCAGAGAAGTTCATTTCTGGCATGAAGTGCAGAGTTTCAGGGTTTAGGAGAAATAATTCAGCATTCCTTGATATTTCGGAGGAAATCTTTTACACTTAATGGATGTTACCCTTTTCTTTCTTTTTTGTCAAATGTCCTCAGCTCTATTTTTCCAAGTGGATGAAATTTCAATGTCAAATTAAATAGCAGTGTCATTGGCAAAAAAAAAAAAAGAGAAAATTCTTGTTAGAAATATGAATTTTAGAAACAAGGTAAAAGTGTGTTTCCTGTCCGTGGTCCAGCAGACTTGTGTGAATGGAGTCACAGACTTGGAAGTCGCTGCCCAGGCAAAACTCCCATTTGCAGTTGATTTTCCGGATCGGGCCCTAACTACAAAGTCATTCCTAGAAATTTCAAAGGCAAAACAACATTAAAAAAAGCTGTTGCAGGACAAATCCATTCTGTTTTACACTCCCTTCTGTGCTTAAAGCAGTCTGTAGCAGTGTTTGTTTCCAGAATGACACGGGTGTATTTTCTTGTAAAATAATTCATCTTTCATGTGCCACTCCTTTGCTTGATGAAATCTTGTAAAATCAAAAGAAGAGGGGGGTTTGGTGATTTTTGCAGGGTTTGCTTTCAAACCCAAACACAAATATTCAGTGAGGGTTTTTACATAATTGTCTTCTGAAGATTTATAGCTTGCCTAGTTTTTTTTTATATTGTTAAATGCACACCGATTGATTGTATGTTTTAATCTGTTTCACTTGTGTTTGAAACAATTGTAAATGCTTTCTGACTGATAAATAATTGTTTGTTTAAACAGAAATTCTTGTGCACACAGGTTGCAGTCATCTACCATAAATTATAGGAGGTAAAACATAAGTTGTGCTTTCCCTTCTTTCTGATCAGCGTTGGCAAGGGTTGCGGCAAACAGTAATGTGTCCAAAATGAGATTTTGGAGAGGGGAAAAAACCCAAACAACTCAGCCATGAGTGTGTCTCAATTTCTTTGTTTTTCTCTTGTGCTGTAAAATAATCTTATATGTTTTTCAAGCTGCCTCCATTTCATGTCCAGCATCCCCCCAAGTGTGGCCGAGCTGAGACGCTTGTTCTGCACCACGTTTGTTTCTATGCGCGGGCAGGAAAACGCTGCGAGAGACACAGAGGCACCTCACCAAACCTCCCAGGAGTTCTCCTCCGGTTTTTCCTTCCCTCTGTCTTCTCTAGTTTGTTTCCACCTAGCAACACGAATTATAGAAACCCCTTCAACACAACCTGTTTTTCCTTCCCCCTTTCACCTTTCAGCTGCTTCCCAGAGAAATCAGATGTGGAAAAGCCAAAATCCAGGGATATGATGATCCCATTAAATTAGATGATTCCTGCTCTTTATTTCCTTGCCAGTTCTCAGCTTTCTGTTCTGTACTTTCATAGCTGGTGCCGGGAGAAAAAAAAGAGGCAGCCTGACAGCTAATAGATACCCCTGCCATCAATTGCCGAGACATTTTGTCTTTTGTGACATTGAGAAAAAGACAAGGAAGGGAATGGAAGCAACTAAAAAATGTCAAAAGATCAAAAAATCAATGGGCTGAAGGAATGTGATCTGTTTATCGGGGTGTAGCTGCTCTTTCTGTTTGCATTAAGTCCGAGTGAGTGTCTTTGGTCGCCACTAAACTTGCTTTTATTCACTCCCTAGGAGATGTAATACAAGCATGAAACGATGGCTCACAAAGCGGGCGCAGCGGCGAAGTAAATAAATAAATAAGTAAAGCAAGCCGGGGCTCCTTTAAAGACCACAAGAACAGGTTTATTGCCTTACAGGGTTGTGGGTTGTTTTTTTTTTTTGCTTCGCATTAAACACGCTTACCTTCCTCCAGAAACTTGTTGCTGAGCACAGCAAATGGCCCACGTTGTGTTGACACGGGTGTCTTGTTTCTGTGTTACCAGGAGGTTATTTTTATGTATTTATTTTTGAGAATGTCAATAAAATGAAAAGAGGGCGAGAGTTCAGCGAGCGGAAGTCCTGGCAGCTGATTGAATGCATGTGCTTGGCGCTTGACAGTTCGCGTCAAGTCTTTGGTTGGACTTTCCCTTTGCTTTCCTGGGCAGGGAGTTGGGTTTGTTTTTGCTGAAACATGAAAAGAGTTGGGCGAATGCAAATGCGAGGCCGCTCCGGTGTGTGCCTTCCCCCCTCACGCCTGTAATGTAGTGCTTGCTGGGGTTTTAAAGTTCCTGGATATTGCATAGCTCATAAATTCTTCACAAGCATGGATGGAAGGGGAGGGAGGGGGGGAGATGTGTGTGCGTGTATCAGGAGAGCGCGCGCATGTGTGTGTGTGTAAGTGCCATGCCAGCCTATGAGAGTCTGATGGAGCAGACAAGGCAATGCTACAATCTGTTGGACAAATTTTTCCTCACCCCTTGTAGTTGTTATGTGATAGGAAGTATGGCAAAGGCTGCATATTTTATAAACTTTCTATTAAAGTTGTGGCATGTTATCATAAAACTGAATTGCGATACTTTGTATTACACTCTGGGATTGAGAGATAGACATAGGATTAAAAAAACAATTTCTAGGCATTTCTAGATGATAAATTTAATTTTCTTTGCTATTTGGAGGTCTTCTTTGAAAATGCAATTGTAATGAACGCATTCAGAACTGGAGAATAGATTTACCCTTGGCTTCAAATAGTTGACGTTATCAGGCTCTGTCATTCGTTCCTTCCTATTTTCGGGCTGCTAATTGATGTTTTTGATGTCAGCAAGAAAATTGAAGAAAATGTCATGTGTGAACCAGTGCGGAAGTTAATAAGATTGACTTCGTTGACAGAATTTACAATGAGCGCAGAGACCGCATAATGGGACCGCTGCGAATTCGTGTGCTCTCTTTGGAGTCAAAATTGACACCTCACGCTAGGCCAGCGGTCGATAGGAAGATGCAACATTTGGGAAGGTTCCTAATCTCAGGTTTTCTCCTTTTCCTTTTTTTTTTTTTTTTCTCCTCCTCTTCTTTCTTTTTTACCCCCCTCCTCTATTACCTTTTGGTCTATGGAGCGTATTTAGTTGCACAAGCAGCTGTTTATCCAAAGGGCTACTGCTTTGGACCAAGCCTAGAGCCTTAGTTCAGTCTCTGAGAGCTCCACAACAATGCTCATTTTTTATGCTGTTTTGAGTTTGAAAGCAAAAGAGTCTTGAAAGGTTAGATTAAGATGTGTCTTAAGGAAAGCTATACTAATATTGGACAGGGTCACTGCATATGCTTGGGCTATGTGCAGTAAAGCTGAAACGCAAATCCCTTCCATATAAAGGAAGGAAGCTGTGGGACACCTACCTGAGCGTTAAGCATGAGAGAAGACTGCAGCTAAGCATTACTCTTCCTCTGGGCTCCACTGTGTGTGCATCTATGTGAGCATGTATGCCTTCATGTGCAACCTCCAAAACTTCTGACTTTTGCCAAGGTGGTTTTTCCTCCCCCTCCCCCTTTTTTTTCTTGGATAAAACAGGAATTCAAACTTTTTCAAAGTAGCGAAAGGCTTCACTGTAATAGTTTAATTTTCCAGTAATGTGGCAAAGTTTATTGGATTTGTGTGTATAATTATGGAATGGATTAGCTGAGTTTGGTTCAGTGAATCTGATTATTTTCTGGCCTTTAGGGAAATGCGCTAAAACCCTAATATGTCCACTACCCCCAAGCGGTCTCTTTTTGAAGGCACCGCACAAAATGTGGTCTCTACTAGCGTTCAGCCTCCAAGGATCTTCAGTGAGAGACATTATTCTTGGAATATCCAATTAATTCCACGGGCAGTGATCAGTTAGCGCTTCTTCTTCGTTTCTCGCCATTTGAAATGCTAACACAATGAATATTTTCTCATTGGTCTGCGTCCCTCGGCTAAGCTGTTGCCGCGGGCTGAGAATTTCATCGACTGATGAGACCAGAGGCTGCGCCGATAAAAGGTTACAGTACGTGATTTGCATGCCAAGTGGGGTTTGGTTTCATGAACTTAAAAGTTCTTTAACTTTTATTTGACTTCTTTTCTTTTGTACGTAGATGAGGGTTGTTGGAAAATTTTTTTTCCCAAATTTTCTGGTTTGTTTTCCCCTCAAAAATCACTTAAATTAGCAATTAATTCACATTACAGTTTTGGTTTGGACCCTCTTAAGCAGGCAGGTATGGAACGTGATATCTTCCATAGAGAGGAAACAAAACTAAATGTCTGTTCCAATCAACAAAAACTTAGGTTTAAAGAAGAGCTTTAAAACTGTAAGAGGCTTTCAGACAGATTTGGCCAAATCCACTGTTTCCATTTTCTCTTATAACTCAGTGTTGGAGTGTGTTGTAACTAGGCTTTAATGCCTTCAGCAATTGCAGGACGTTCTGTGAGGCATAGAATGAAAGTAATATATTTGGCCTTTGTATGTATTAAAAGAGGGAAATCTCTGTGTCTTTTGAGTGATGGGAATTGGAGCCATGGGTTAAAATGACACTTGCACATTCCTGGAGGGTGATTAATACAGACTGTTTGGCACTGTTATTCAATGGTAAGTTGGTGGAAGTTCTTGGAGTATTAATTATGTTCCATCAAGCACGAGCAAATGCTCCAGCAGCAAAACAAGGAAGCTGTTATCTTTGTCTTCAGCACAGTGTTTTGCACAATTGCCTGTGCAATTCAGTCTGAAACGTTGGCCATGCCAGCTAAGACGGGGTTCCAGGACTGAACAATGCCGTGATCCTAAGATAAACGAGCTGCTCCTAGAAGTTAGAGGTAAACTAAATTGAAACAAAGCAACTACCGCGTGTCAAATGCAGGCTTTTATGATTCAGTGAGGGTGAAGGAAGGTGCTGCTGAAATAAAACCGCACACAGAAGGTCTACGCATCTGTGCTGTGTTGTTCTTGACTCGCAGAATGTCTTAGATGTACGTTGTAAGCCGTTGACAAACTTTGTTGGTTTAGAGATGTGACGGATGTATTTTCTGATCTGAGAAGTATTTGGGGGATAGAGATAATTTTTTTCATCCTCTTTTCTCTTTTCCTGCGCTCTTACCACCCCCCCCCTCCAAAAAGCGCATCAGTCTTCTGCACGACTCTAATCTTAGAGGCTGGATAATATGGTTGGAGATTTGACATATTCCCACTGAATAAAAATCAGGAGACCCTTACCAAAATTGTTAGCAAAAGGGACTGGCAGAACTAGGTACAGAGCGAGGTGGTTTTTTTTTTCTCCCCTTCCTTTCCCTAGCTGTCTAGGAGGAGTAAAGCAGGTGGCTCCCCGTGGCTGACTTTTCATGACAACATGCCATTAGAAATTGCGGTCCTGTTGATCAATCCACTCGACATGACAGCTTTGCCGCAAGGCCTGGCTCTTTGAGCACCAGCGCTCTGGCTTTTCCCTCCTTTTTTCCTGCACTAATTGGTGAAAGTTTTTACTGTGCTTGTGGCGTAGGAAATTCTTTTGAACATTGTCACAATCAAGTGTTGACTTCTTTAGAATTGCAAGTAGGTTAAGTGAGTATCAACATTAAAAAAAAAAAATATAAAAACCCACAAAAGGTATTACCATCAAAATTTTACTAAAGTAAAATTGGGAAAACGCACTGATTGAATTATCAGAACATGGTTTGATGCGGAGGAGTCAATTAAGATAACATTCCTTTTCAACTTCGAGGAGCCCGCGATGCTCCCATGTTTGTGTCTCAAGAAGCAGAAAGGGAGAGATGAATTTAGAGTTCTTATTTTCTGTCTTGCTTAGTCGGAAGCACAGAACTGAGCCACATCTCTGTTTAAATAAACACAAATGGCTGCATCTTTGCTCCTGAAAATTTAATAGATAGTGGATTTTTTCAGGTGATTTAAGATGCTTTAAACCATTATGCACCAAATAAGATATCTTAGTAAATTCTGTTTCTCCAAAGACAGAAAAGAAAAAAGCCTAAGTGCAGTATTCAGGAGGAGGAGGATAGCTGTGTGTTCGCACATAGCACGGGTAAGCTAATTGAGCATTTGTGTGATTCTTCCATCAGAAATGCAGTCGGGAAACTTCTGTAACAGGTTTAGTGAGAAAATCCCTCGGCTGAAAATAAAGATCATTGATGTTTGCAGATAAAAGTTTATTAAAACGCTTGAATACTTGTTGACAAATTCAGGTGAAGATTCAAAAAGAATGGTTATAAAAATATCGTAATGAGGAAATAATCAATTTCTGTCACAGGAAAACATTCTCATCTAGTGCATTTGCTTAAAATGTACATTTGAATTACTGTAGATAGAATTGTTGTTCTTAGTTTTGCAGGTTGCAGTGTGTTCGTCCCTAAACATGAAATCTCTTTTTACCATTCATAAGTCCAGGGAAACCCTGTTGTTAGTTGATGCAATTTCAGAGATGCAAGTGTATTTAAAATAATCTGTGCAACGGCACTGTGAGAATGATCATGGGAAAGAAATCGGGAGAGAATGAATGACAAAGAACGTGAAAAAAGGATATATAAAGCGTGGAGGTGGCTTTTATTTAATAATGCATACGTAGCAATAGGGGACTTTGCATAGAATTCTTTCAGCTCTCTTAAACCCAATCTAAGGTTAATTTATAATAAATAATTACAGTTTTAGCAGCAAAATGAGTGCTTGTGAAGCTGAGAGGGAAAGACAGTAATACAGTTTTAAAAGCTGAACGTGCTCATAGTTTCTGTTGCAAGTGTAATAGCTGCGACTATATTTTTTTTGTAGATCAGACATCGGCACCGAAAGAAGCATAAATTCATATAATTAATTTTGCCATTGTAAAAATCATTTGCTAAAATTTGCATTATTAACATTATCAAGTCGCTGGTTGGTGAGACATCAGACATGACGAGTGAGAAGGGCAGCTTAGGGAGAATTGGGCTTTAAACCCTCAGCAGATCGGAGTTAGGATCAAAGGCGCTTGTTTTATGTGGCTGTGTGACACTTTGAAGTCTTGACTGCACCTACAGCACTCATTTCATCAGGTTCACTGGTGTCTTAATAGCAGATCAATAAGTTTCAAAGTCGGAGAGTTAATTTGATACTAGTGCTGATGTGGTCGTGCTGGGGAAGCAGAGAGAGGCAGGCAGAGAAAGCAAGCCTATTAACCATCCTGATAGGGAGAGGTGTGTACCGATGTTGATGGGTACCCGTAAAAATCCAAACTGCAAATATTGACCTTCAGTTTGAAAGCTCCACGTACTAAAGGCATCGAGGTGTTTACATTATTGAAAGAGATTGTATGCATGAGAGGTTGCTGCGCTAGCACCATTCTCCAGCCAAGCAGTGCAAAGTTGGAAGAAAGTTCCCCCAATACCAAGGATAAACGCGTGCTCCTAAAGCATCACATCCTTTCGTGGTATTTCCTGCATCAAGCTGTCTACCTCCACCCCCACCCCATGTAAAAATAAAGACATATATATAGGGGGGGAAAGGGGGAGAGAGGGAGAGAGAAAACACAGTGGGCAACACGTTATAATAGCTGCTCATTTCTTTTTCTCATCCGTTGCCAGCTTGTTTGCTTTCCTGCTGTAATGCAGATAGTTCACAAGAAAATGGATGTATTTTTAGATGAAGTGGGGTCAGTGACACTTTGTTTTACTACTGGGTATATTTAAGTATAAATCTATATATTAACCATTGTCCTCCAATGCCACTTTCTACCAGTCCTGTGATGATGGAACTCATCGGTCCTTTCCCAGCTCTTGGTATGAGCCCTTGCTCATCTTTCCAGGGCAGAATTTCGTCTCTTTTCCGATAAATTTGGCTGTATTAAAACTCGCTTCTCCTGAATTCTGCGTGCCGCTTCTTCTTCATCAGTGAATCACAAACCCAGAGATTATTTATTCAATTTATTCAGTTTATTTGGGCGCCGGACAGTTCCGCGTAACACAAAAAATCAAGACGGAAGAAGAAAAAACCACTTCTGTGGCATGTAAACGTACCGGAGGCGAGTAGCTACTTAAAGAGCAGCAAAACTGTGCTAAAGCAGTGCAGGACTTTCTTTTCTCTTTGTTATTTTGAGGCTTTTTTCCCCCTCTCTGAGGATGAAGTAATAGTGGGGGATGAGGGGTAAATATGGTTGATGCAAACCATGCAAATTGTGTGCACAGACATAGACGCTGAAGCCCCCCCCAAAAGAGAAACCCTTTTTTATTTTCATAAGAACTTTGCCATCTGTATGTACAGCAGAGGTTCCCTGGCACCAGGGGTCAAATTCACACCCTCTTCGAACAAAACTCTAATTTAGATTGTTCATCTAAGGGTTGATAATGGTATTAGGGGGCCAGTGGGGTGGTCAGTGGGAGCGGTAGATTAGCGCAGTAGCCCTGACGGCTTTACCTAGACCCCCGCGATTCATTGGCCAGATTAACTGTCACATCTGTCATTTTATCCCTTTTAGTTCTCCCCTTTTTACCACATTTAAAATAAGAAAGACGGGGTGTGAGTGGTGGTGGGGGGGGGGGGGGGGGGGAGAGAGTGAATTTGGAAA